>NW_018128134.1:311559-322570 GCF_001952655.1 Monopterus albus
AAAGAGGGGCAGTGAGACTCTCTTCAGTGACGGAAAACTCACACCTTCAATTACTATTCTGGGTGAGTATGCTCTGACCTTGTGAAATATATTCGTTATCAAAATATGCATTTTTTTTTCTATCAGCCTTTTTAAATAATGTTGTCAGAAATGAAAAGTTAGTATTGTGTTTGGTTTTTAAGCACTGGGATAGGTCCCAGCAGTTATCTACAGCATGCATTTGGCTTTCTATTTTTTAGCAGTAAGTGGCTTGATAAATCCACAAGAAGCATTACTGAAAATTAGCATTTTTCATTTCCATTTTTGTCTTTAGTGTTAAGTGCTTATTGTTTTGAGGTTTTTTTCACTGTATTTCTTAGAGGTCACCTTTCAAAACAGTGCATTGTGTATTAGACCTTTTTTGTGATGGCGATGTTCATCTTTGGCTGTTCAGCCATGGTGAAGGTTTCTTATCAGTTACCCTAGAATAAAAATTAAAAATAACATAGAACACATCCTGTCCTAGGAGTGAGTTTTACCACTGAAATGTAATGCAGCCTTGGTCCTGCGTGGCACAGTCTAAAGGCAGCTTTGCTTCATTTCCACAGGTTGTAACGTGACCATCCCCTCCGAAGTGATTATACTCAACTCAATCGTCCTCCCACATAAAGATCTCAACCGCAGCTTTAAAAACCAAATTATTCTCTAATTAATCTTCCTCACGTTTCTGTCCACTTATTGTCACTGATGAAGGATGCAGCTGGAGACACACTGGCACTGCCACTGAGTTACCGTATACAAGATGTAAAAAAAGGAAGGTTATGGGACATTCATTATAATAATGGCTTTGAAAGATAGATTGGTAAATATTTGTCCTAAGCTTTTGTGCATCACTGGGTGTCAGTAACGTCGGAGAGACGCATGTTGGTTCACCTTGAAAAATGTCATCATGCCAGAGGTTTATATCGGTTTTTTATTAATTTTATCGAACTGTAAAATTACTGCAGACAGGAGTGTAATATATTTTCTTGGATGTAATATGATGTTAAAAGGAAGTTTATGGATGGTCACATTCTTTCTCAAGGGCATCCTTGACAAACATGAGTTTTGTTACTTCAACATGAGAAGAGGAATTACTAGAAAATAAAAATCACCGGCTACCGACTGTGGTTAATTTTTAGGCGTGATTATTTGTGTGAAGTGCTGATTAAAATTTTTTAGCATCTTCATTGTTAGTCTCAAAATTGACTACCACCAAAATAAATCAGCAGGCTTCAGATTAACATTGCAATCAAGTAGTGTTGTCTTTTAAAATGTGAACCTCGCAGGGGGGCTCAAGAGTTTACCACAGAACCAGCAACAGCAGCTACTTAAATTGTGCATTCGCAATCACTGGAGGAAATGTTCCAATTTATGGATACAGCACATTAACATTTACTTATTAAGCCCTAGAGCACCCATGATCACTTCTGTACTTTTATTACAATTGCAGAAAGAGGGTCTATTAAGGAGCTATGTAAATTGTGATACTGGAACTGCAGTATGGTATATTTGAATCAAGTCTCTTCACAAACTACCCTCAATTGAAGGGGAAAACAATGTACAGTTTTATTCAGGATGAGCTTATTTCAGGTTTGTAGTATCTAGTGCTTTTCATAATTTATTCAGGTGCCTTGCCACCTCGTGCCAGTCTCTGGCCCCTCATGCAGTGTTTTTATCCTCTTGGTAGGATGTTCATCAGTTGGCCTAAAACCTCCATGCACCTCATGTGAAAGGCATTTCTGGTGTTGATTAGTTGAAACAGGCTTTCCACAACAAGGAAACATGCAATTTATTTATGCAGAGTTGCTCACAGTGGGGTTGGAGCCTGTTGATCTAAATTCCAATATCATTTACCTAACACTTAACAACAACGCACTGCTTGGTCAGGGTTTAATTTTTCTTCACACAAAACCACATAAACCACTAGAAGGGAAAGACGGCAAAGGTGACTTGTGACAGAGACTGGATTCAAATCCCTCTCATCCTGACTCGCCAAGGCCATTTTAGCCTGGTGAGTCAGATGTCATGTCAGCTGCTACAAAGTGTGTGCGCCCACTCTTCACTCAGCGTGGAGTTTTAAAAGCTTCCCTGCTCCTTTAGTCTGTGACAGCCTTTCATGTCTCTGTATTCCTTTTTTTTTAGTTTCCTTATTGCAGGTTGCCTGTATGTTACATTCACTGTTAGAACCTGGCCACACTTAGAGGTGCATTGGGATATGGGATATAGACGAGTCTTAACTCTGTGGCATGTCTGTTTGGACAAGCTAAAGCAACATGTCCGGGAAAAACAACAGGGAAAGAAGAAAGTAGCTCAGGTAGAATAAAAAGTGTATGTGGCAACTCATTTTTAGAGTATTATAAAAAAATAACTGCAGTGGCAATAGTACTGATATCACTCTTTGTCTAGTTTTTAGTGTGTCCCACACAATCAGTAAAAGGGAAATGTAACAGTTTAGATGATATGAGTGCTGGTGACACACTTAACCAAAGCCTCTTTAAGCGGTGTGGTACATGATGTTAGGAGGAAAAACAATTGTCAAAACTATTACATTTTATAAGAAATATATAATGCAATACTCAAATATAAAATATTTGAAGACTGCATAATAAAAACTAAAAACCCCATTAGTGCTGTCATTAGTCACTATCTTGATATCTTTTTGTTTCTTTATTTTTTGTGTAGTGTGTTAGATGCTGGTTGCTAAGCCTCTGCACAGTAAACAATGTCTACTAGTACTTTTCAGTTGAGGACAACATTAGACTGTCATTTCAGTAGAAGCTTCAGAGAGACTGTGTTTCAATAAAATCAAAAACATGCATTGTTGATCCCCACTCATACCTGTACAACAGAACTCAGTCATCACCAGCCTCTGATTTACAGACTGCGGTTATTTGCACACTGAACTTTTGAGAACCAAACGGCATCAAACAAACTGCAAAGCAGCTGTTACACTGCTGCTACCAGGACCAGGAGGATGTCCAAAGGTCACCACCCCTTCTCTCCACCATTGAAATCAAATTAGCCACCCCTGGTGTCGCACATATCAGAGTCAGAAGGTGAGAGAATGTTTGTTGTTGTTTTACTGAATTAACTGGCAACATATCCTTTTGAAAGGTCAATCAAATGACTAAGAAGATGTAAAAGCACCAACAAAGAGAAAAAAGACTGCAGTCAGTCGCTGTGGCCTTTTCCATGTCTCTGTCCACAGCCTTTGTCTCATGATTCTTTATTGCAGCAGGTTTATCAAAGTTACTAATAGCTTTTGATTGATATTATTCCATATTAGAATATTTAAAGTTGTTTATTTGGCATAGACCTGTTACTGATTTAGATTAGATTCAACTTTATTGTCTTTACCCATGTACAAGTACAAGGCAATGAAATGCAGTTTAGCATCTAACCAGAAGTGCAATAACAGCAGTGCAGAGTGCGCAGTATCTACAGTCTGTACAGTCAGAACTAATTTACCAATAGATATGTACAATTGATATTTACATTATATAATAATGTAACGTAATAATGTACGGTTATTAACAAAAACCTAGGTCTTAAATTTAATTAGGCCCATTTTACAAATATTCCCAACCCCTTCCTTAAACTGTGCCCCAGTCTGTAGCCTCGAGTTCAAGAGTTTCTAAACCCACTCCTGCATCACAACTATGGACATACAGTATCTGACACATCAGTGATGCTGATGACTTTCTGCAGAGTTGTGTCTTCACTCATTTATAGTTCAGAGATTAATTGTGTCACTTGGGGAAAATCAGAGAGGTCTTGGCATGTGGAGCTATATCAGGCAAACAAATGTTCAATTAGTCTGGTATTTGTCAAGTCCATTTGACATGGTGGATTTCAGCAGTATTTGTGATGAGCTGTTTTATCAGACTGCATTAGGTTGCTCAGCTCCTGTATTCCCATGACATATGTCCCACTCATTTCAAGGTTTTGCGCTATTAAGTTTCATAAGTGAACAAGTCATTGTTGTGCCAGAGGTTGTGTTTAACAGAGGGCAGTTGGTACAATATAACAGGTCTTCTGCAAATGAAGCATGAAGAAAGCCAATGTGTCTTTATTAGCCTCTGGGTAGTCTCCTGTTGCTGGATGCATTCTGTTCTAACAGGGATCTCTGGTGAGGACACATATAGCAGTTATAGAGGGCAATAAGATGTGACAGTACAGGCATGCTGTAACTAGAAGGGGAAATGAGGGCACAAAACTAGTCCATTTTCACATCAGTGCCAATTTAGTAAACTGTTCATGTCACATCTACGTGGGATCAATCACAGCATTCATTCACATACAGGATGAAATGTTTCTGGTCACTGTCTATACACGTGTCTGCTCAAATCTTCTCTAAATGTATCATGGTATATAAGAAATGCAATGTGTCGGGAAAATGTCAAAATGAATTTTCATTGATTACAAATTGTGAAGCATTTTTGAAAAAGAAACAATATGAGCTAAAATGATGACATTAAGTGAATCAATTACATCACCTGGGCACTTATGTCTATTTCAAGACAGCCCTCTAAATATGCTCTTTTAAATCATTTTTGCTGCTGATGCATTTCAATAAATTATTGAACAATTTCACACAAAGTTCACAGGCTATAGATTTTTCTTTCAGAGGCTAGTGGATGTCCTTGTGCCCTAGTCAAGATCCCTTTAGCCGGTTACTGGCCTGCTGTCTGCTGACATGCAGGTCACAAACCTCGCTTCCACTTGCTCTGAGGCCATGTACATGCGGGTTTAGCTTATGCCTCAGATGTTGCTGGCTGCTGGCTATAGCTCCTCAAAAGACCATGATACCATGAGTTTAATTTGATTGACAGGTCTCTCAACCTCACTGTGTCATTGTTGCATTTTAATTTGATGAATTTATAAAATGAATTGAGAAACAGTGTCACTGCCAGTCAAACTCCCATGTGATGCTGACATTAGGAATAGGACACAGAATAAGATTTGTGTTGAGTAGAAGTAATGCTTTTTAAAAATGTTAACTGTTTTATTACAAACTCTGTGTTTTTGTGTGTGCTTTGACATCTTAGGACATGCAAATAATTTCCAAGCTAATACTAAATACCTGAGGCCTCAACTTGCTCCCCCAGAGTGAAGTCTTCTCTCAGATATGAAACAAAGGTGACAAGGCAAAAGAGAAGGAGATCAAATACTAACAGGCACAGAAGGAAAATGCATTCCCACTGTTCTAGAAATCTCTTAATGTTGTTTTCATATTAAAATAAAAAGTTGTAGAATGGGGCATCTTTGGCCAATCTCTCCAAAATAAGTGATGATGATGAGATTATCACTATTTTTGTTACTAATATAGTGTTTAATTATACTCTGGACTTAAAGCTTCATTATTGTCTTGTACAAAATGGTAAAATGCTCCAGTATGCCCAAGTTCCTTGTCAAACTGTAGCTCTTGTGGACACTGACAGCTGTCCTCAGCAGTAAACAAATGCTGCTCCTACACTGCACACATTCAAAAACACTAAATATCACCCAGAACAAAATAGTATGAGTTGGTTTTTCATCTGAAATTAAGTTTCCAACCAACTGATATGTTAAGATGATGGATGACTGGAACCTCGGTGGACAAAGCCGATGTCTGCTCATGTAAGAGAATAAATAAAATGAAATCGGCTTCAGTGGTCATTGTTTCCTCCCAGCTACTCTGCCTATGTGTGTACATGTGTGCGTAGGAGGTCTGGCAGTGGAAACCAGACCAGCTATGGGCAAAGGTCCAGGGATGTTTCTGCCTGAGAGGACAGGTGGAGGGCTTGCGTGGCTGTGCACTGAAAGAATGATGCCTAGCAGAAGGACTGACAAATGAGCTGTCAAACAGAAACTGACATCTTACACTGCTCAAATTCATATGGTAAAGCAAAATAGCATTTGGCTGCCATGCATCACCAGCGAATGCTAATGTTTTGCTAAACTGTGCTCTGAAACATCAGAGAGAGCCAATTCCCCACAGAGGCAGTTTTATTCCTCACTCAGCAGATGTGCTGTCTTCCACAAATGTGAAGTCAGAGTTTTTGATTTCTGACTATGATAAATGCATTGTAATACCCACTGAAACAGAAATAGCAACTACACAACACATTTGTCTTCATCTTGAGAGTTTTAAATTGCATTTATGTCACATAAAGGACAACACATATTGTCAACATATGTATTTTAACTTGCTTAAAGTCCTTACAATACAATGTAATGATTACTATTGAATGACCTGACATATATCTGTTTTCTCCTGCTGTCTTTTTCATACTTTTTATGTGTCAGTTATATGCTCTCCCTGGAATTGGTGTAGGAGAGGCATTACCTCAGGAAAAAAATTACAATTAAATACAAAATGGGGGAAAATCTGATATTTATAGCTGGATATTGTATCGTAAATGTGTTGCATTTAATGTGTTGGCAAAGTTTGACACAATAAGCAGCTTAAGTAAGTCAAGTAATCATCTCATACTATTTTTTTTTGTACATGATGATGTGTCTTAGCAAAACTGTTCTGCAGCAATTAAACACCATATGCTAATTTTAGCTGCTGCAGGGCAGACTACTTTAGCAAGGTACATACAGTGCTGACACATCTTTGCTCAAATGTGATAGTCTGACTAATACTGCTGAGTCTTACCTTCATAACACTAAATACCAACTTTGAGATAAAGTCTGTGTGATGTTCAAGTGTCTACCAGGAAATCGTTTTCACTTTGAATGTAACATTAGTTAAAGTGCTTGAAACTGAACAACATGAAGTTGCCATGCAGTTTGATTAAAAACCAATGTTCACCGTCTGTGTTTTTGTGCTCTTTGCTGTACACATTGGTAAGTTTATTACTGACGGACTAAGCCAAGTCAAAATCTCCACACTGGACATAATCTTAGTTCCACTTCTCAGCAGACTGAACTTTCATAAATTGTTTTACTTTCTCCCTGGTCAAATACCACATAGTACGGGATTTAACATGTACTGTGTCTAAAGCTACCAGAAATAAATGTGGGGGCAGTACAACTGCATGAACATGGGTATGTTTTTTTAAACTTAAAAAGCACAGTGCTGGAATAAATTTGCACTGTAAGGTACAATGCATTTTATTTTGTCATCTTTGTTATTTGGGGTTATTTTTGGTTTGCTTGTTTTGACACTGTTATTGAATGTCTGTATTTTCAATCCAGTGTCAACAGGTACAATAGTAATTTAAAGCTCCACTAAGCTACATTTTTTGGGGGGGGATTCAATTTGAGTTAAATGTAGTGCTGGAAATCAACATGTCAGTCTGGAGCTCTGTGCAGCTCAATTTTACAATTTACTGTCCACCTGGATGGCAGCTGCTCTTATCAAACATGTTTGCACAAGATGACTGTATGGAGCATGTCCAGTTTCAAACAAGAGATTGACTGAATGATGAAGAGAGTCTGTCTTTTAGGAAAGCCTTTAGGAGACCCAGAGTTGTCAGGAGGTTGTGTGATTAACTCACAGCTGGGCCTAGGTAACATCTAAGTATCTAGTTGACACAAAATGTCATTTCCTTCAGCATTATGACCATCTGTCTTATCATAGCCAATATCCAAGTTTAACAAAAAAAATTAACTCACAGCTGGGCCTAGGTAACATCTAAGTATCTAGTTGACACAAAATGTCATTTCCTTCAGCATTATGACCATCTGTCTTATCATAGCCAATATCCAAGTTAAAAAAAAAAACAATCCCAGCTGACATTGGGTGAGAGACATCCCCACTCCTCTGTGGTCCAAATCAGCCTGTGGAGAATTCTGTCTGTCATTCATGAAATGTATTTGAACTCCTGAACCAGAAACCACACATCACACATCAGCTGCATATGCAACCAATAAAGTCTGAGCCTGTTTAATCCATTTCTAGCAAACATCAAGCTGTACTGCAGTGCAAAAGTAATAAAATCACAACACACATCAGTAAATGATGGTCAGCATCTGCAGCCATAGCTTTGTCCATATCATATTTCAGCTGACGTCTTGCCAGAGAATAAATATCTTTATTCCATCTACATTTTACTTCATATATTTCCTTCTTTTAATAAATAATAATATAACCAATATTCTATCCCTGTGGAAATATGATTTTATTTTTATTAAACGGCACTGAGTAAGGTTGAAAACCACTGTGCTGATATCTGACAGCATCACCATGATAGGCTGGCTGCCTCATTTCTGAAGTTCTTCTTAATAGCCACATGCACCTGATTCCAACCACGCTTTTTGACTTATCTTATGTCATCAGTCGCTCTTTGTATTTCTTCAGCTCCAGCTCAGCATGAAGCTTCAGTGGCCTCAAAGTCTTAAGCCACTGAAGCTAACTCTGAGATCATAAAGAACAACTGGTCTAGGCAACATCAGTGAGAAGCCAGTGAATGTTGGTGACTGCTCTATTTTACCTATTTATAATAAAATGTGAAGTCACACATTAAACTCTTAAAGCGATTAAAAACATAAATTAATGTCTTTATTCATGTGTCATATCCATACATTACTGGTGCTTACTGAGGCAAGAGGAAACAATGCAAATACAAGTGAACAGATAAAAATGCAAAGCTGAGCTTTGTCTTATTGCACAGTCATCTGTCATATCAGCAGTCATCTGTGGAATCATCCAGTTCCCACAGCCAAAGCTACTGTATACTGATAATATTTTCCAAATCAGTATATCAGTATGTTTGGCACACCGTAGGTCTATTGGGTGTAGCATTTTGATACACAGTAAAGAACAAACTATTTTGTTTGGTTAAAAACAAACAACAAGAACAAAAACTATTCACACAGTTTTGTCACATAGAGCAAATTAGAGCTTCTATGGGTTTATTGTACATGTGTGACAAACTATTACCAGAAACCGGGTGTGATGATATTTGGGTATTTTGAAGAGACACGAGTCTCTGAGATATTTTCTGGATTATTCCTACAGCACATTATAAACAGTTAAGTAAGGACACGTTTATATTGCAGCAGTATTATTAATTTGCAATACACATTATGGAATTTCTTGAGAAGACATCTTCATCTCTAGCCTCTAGCCTTATCTGCTGCCCTAAATTCTATCACAAGCTAACAGCTTGTGTTGATCTTGTGTATGCAGAGTAACATTATTATTCTTCCATATATGACCTGTTTGTCAACCTGCAAAAGCTCCATCTAACAACTCATATATACGTAAGCTGACTAGAGAGTCTGACACAATTTTCTACAGGTACACATAATGCAGTCTAATATCAGCAGCACTAACCTAATGGCCTAATAGAAGTAAAAGTAAAATACTATTCTCCACATTGCCTCCTACCATTTGTGGGTGCAAACAATAATAAGATATGTCCAAGTACTTGGATTTATTTTCCAATATTAAAATGACAATGTCATACACCTTGCATAATTCTTTTCAGCATCTTTGCATCTGGGACTCCTGAATTTACTCAATTTATAAACTATCTTCCTGTTTTTATTTATTTATTTGTTTATTTATTTTACTCTACTGGTCCGTGATGGCAGAGAAATTGTCAGATATTGTGACTTTCCTGAGAGGCCACTGTGTCTCTGAGGAAATAATCAGTTTGACTGAAGAGCAACAGGTACTGTTCTGAATACAAGATGAACCTCTCACTCAGTCAGTTTGCTTGTGTAACTCTTGAGAGGGATCTTTAAGGTTTCATAATTTGCAACGAGGGTATTTCTGTACAGTACACAGCAGCCATTCTCAGCTTGGATGCATTTTCTTTGCAACAACCTGTGTTACAGTGGATTTGTATTGTTCATATTATTATGTCACTTTTCTCCCCAAGCAGACAGAAGATTTTCTACCCTTTCCAAAACAGTAGCACAGAACATAAAAAATAAAAAAAAACTTCTTAGCTGCTGACATGTTGGCACACGATTGTCAATTTTATCACTGAGTAAACATCTCTGCTTGTTTACCTTAAAGTGCGTTATTTTAAGTAAAACATTCAGCTTGATACACTGAGAGCACAGTTTTCTTTTTGGACTTTTATACTTTATCGTCCTCTTACATTCAAACATGTTTCTTCCCCATTTGCAGATTGATAGGTAGTCCTGCTAATGGAAGATGCTCGGCTGAAATTATCTTCCATCATGTGGAGAAAGGATTGCTCTATTCAGTTTCTGCAAGCCTTGTCATATAAACTCATCAAAGTGAAAACAGGGTATTTTTTGAAAAACTAAGAGAGGAGTTAGAACTTAGAAAGTAAAACCACAGTGCATGGATGGAGTGAGAAACATTCAGCAAAACAAGAAGTAAAGCAAAACAGTCCATAAGAAATATTGATGGGTTCACACTAAAGTAAAGCAGGTCAGAGCAAAGCAGGCTGCTGGAACAGGGATGGTCATGATTAACATTCAGGTGGGTTTTGATGACATAGTAGAACAAGGAAAGGCCTGTTCTTTCCGGAAAAAGAATCTAGCAAAGGCCATGGGTCTGTCTTTGTCATTGACTTTGTTGAACTGATACAGAGTAGGCCTACTGTCACTCTCCCTGTTTTGTGCTTCTACATAACAACTCAACTCAACAAAACCACTGCTGGGTGATGTGTTTCATGATAATGGTATGTGCCAAGTGATGGAGGGCTCACAATGAACAGAAATGATCAGCAAGCCCATGACTCCTTTCCAGAGGTGTTTGTTGAAAAAATCATAACAGGGTCTTCAAACCCTGCACGCTCAAGTTGCGTGGCAAGTACATTTGTAAATGAACCCATTACTTCACCTGTGGATGCTAACTACTGTATGCTTTTCAGAGGATGTTTCAAATGTGATAGGAGCAGATTCCTCCGACCCTGAGACAGCATAGCACAGCAGATGAAGGCTCTCACTAACACACTCAAAGTTCTCTTCACATTTTACCTGAAATAACTTTGGTCTGACACCACTTGCACAGCTTCTGAGTAGAAAACAGTGAAAGTCTCTGGTAATTTGTTTTATGCTCTGGTTGTATTTGCAA
>NW_018128134.1:322624-328398 GCF_001952655.1 Monopterus albus
CCTGCTGCTGTTTTGCCCTCCTTGTTTTTATATTTTGATACATCCTCTTTTGGGGTCATATGTGAAGTTTTTATAGTTGTGCTTGTCTTTACAACCCAACTTTTCTTGCTTAACCTTATAGCCTTCAGTTTTAGATTGGTCGGACTGACGTGGGTAGGTGGGTAGGTGGGTAGGACCATTCCCCATTTGCATTAGCATGCAGTGAATTTATGCACATATTTCAGTGTTTCAGTGGCACTGGCTCCAGTGTTGGTTGGGTTTCCCTTTTTACCTCCTAAAGGTAGACCTGCCCCTGTTCAGCAGCAGCCCCCCGCCTCTCCAGGACTAGAGGTTTTAGTGTTGGCATTTTATTTTAATTGGTGGTGCTTTTATTTTTAAATTGTAATTAAAGTATTTTTCTAATTGAAGTTTAAACTTATTTATTAATTTTATTTGCGTAAATAAACTTGTACTCTTTCTGAATCAATATCATGTGTCTTAGGTGGACTCAGGTGGGCACAAGTGGCATGTGACGTTTCATGAAGCCACGCCCATCAGGGTAAAACCAACACCTTTCAGGTGAGATTTTTGAGCGCGCCCAAAATGTTTCTCTGACATCCTCCTGAGAATAGCTAAAAATGTAGGCCAAAAACAACAATAGCTAAATGTAGGAGACATAAGGAGTGCTCAAAAAGGCTCCAAAAGAAAGAGAATCTGCACCGAAGTAACTGTAGAAAACAAGGAATGACAAACCAGCAGGTGCGAGTCCTACACCCCAGGTAAGCTACTGCCCAACTCCGGGGGCGACTAACGCTAGGAGTCCTTGTTTAATTTTAAAGTTGGTTATTCTATCATTATGTTTACAATGTATCTGGTGTGGTCGGGTGTATTGTGTGTTGGAGATATGTTTTTTTTTATTTGAAAGATATGATGAAGTATAAATGAATTATCACAATAAGCCTTACAGGTTTATTTAATAAATAAAAAAACACTGCACACAACGCATAATGCGACCTGTTATTCAGTGTTTTTAAACATTGGGCAGGTTGACTCCTGTATATGATGCCATAATAGCAGAGGTGTAATGAATATTACAAGTTAGCTGCATTATGCATTTCTCTTCCAGGGTCTCCAGATTTAGCTCACTGGTTTTACTGAGACAAAGAAGGGGAACCATAATTAATGCAGCTAGTTACAGTTGTGCTTTTCCTGCTGTGAGAAATATACAAAATAATACTGCCATAAAAACCAACCAACAAAAAACATGTCAGCTAAGTAATTAATATACTGTATATTGTATATAACTGTGTGTCTTGCTACCTAATTATAGCTTTTAACCGTCTAATTGTCTAAGACATAACCAGGCATTTGGTGGAAATAAGGTTGACTGTTAAAAGTGAAATACAATACAGAACATGCTTAATTTTGAGTAAAGGAAATTAGCTAACTACTGTTGCTAGCTTCATAAATATAGACCTGAATACTTTGAATCTGAAAATACATTTAAAAATCTGTTGGCTATAAGTTTTAAGAGTCTAGCAGATGTTCACATGCTGCTGTTCATTTTTTTCTGGCATGCCACTGCCCAACTGGGAGATCTCCAATTAGGGGATTTGCCCCACACCCTGCCTTTTTTATCATGTTGATAAAATCAGACACAAACAGGGCTTCTAGATGGTGATGGCACTGTGCATATGTGCATCTGTGATGGCATGTGGGAGGGTCCCCTTCGTTTCAAACTAGTCCCAGTCAATGCTCACAGTGTAGACCTCATACATTACAATGGTTACATATATATGTTAATGAACCATATGACGAGTGCATTCATAATAGAAGAAACACTGGATTATCCAATTTAATGAGTTCTTTTCTCTAGTATTATTTGGTTTCTGTGTGCCTGAGGCCCTCCACTATACATGTTGGGGGCCAACAGGACCCAGCAACAAGTCTCCCCCCCCATTTATAGCTATTCTGTACAGTCATGACCTAAGTAAACAGACTAGCAGACTACACACTTCATGAAGAGGAGACAAACATAGAGCATGGTCACACAGATGCTTATGAGTAACCACTGACAGTTGCTGGAGAGCAGAAGGGCCAAACTGACATGCAGCCAAGTGAAGCCTTGATAATGTGGGACTGGAAAGTGTCTTGATTTATGCAGTGGGGTAGATGGTCCAAATGTATCCTCCTGCAGTATTTATTAGACATGCACACCATCACTCTGCATTCTGAATGCAATAGTAGTGGGTGGACTGAACACTATGCAGTGCATTGCATAACGCAAGGCTGTCACATACTAATGGAGGATGGCAGTGTGATTTGCATCATTTCCATAAGACCATCATTTTGCACATTCTGTACATCTAAGTTTAAATCATCTGAGAAACACCCTGTCCTGGGGGGATGTTTGCTTCTGCTGTGCTGGCAGCAGCTGTCAGACAGCTTCTGCATTAAAACAAACTTATATTGATGTCTTGTCAAAGTATACTTATGTTCACTAACACATCAGCTTCCCTTCCTTGGAGTTAGCTGGTTACTCAGCTAGAATAGGCCACACGTTGTGCAGTCAAAATATGTTCTGTGCATTGGCTACCAGAACATTGATATAACTAACTTACAGAAAAGCACATTAACCAGTTAGTAATGTGTGTCCTGTGGTAGCTAATGTGCAGCCATACATTGTACTTGACTGCACAGACTTAACTTTGCTGATACTGAGATAATAACAGATTCAGAAAGCACACAACCGAGGCTGCCATCTGTGGTGCCATCTTGAAATAAATCAGTATTTATCAACAATATTTCCTACTGATATCAGATAAACTCTGAGATAACTATACAAGAAATATTTAAAATAAATATACGCAGTATTTTAAATTGCCATGTTATTTATTATTTCTTGGACTTCTTCCCCCTCCCAGAGGTTTACCATGAACTTCTACATCAATTTCTCCAACTGTGGCTGAGGCCAGGGCAGTTCAATAACAGGTAGGAACAAAATGTAATTTCTTATTGATGTGAACACCTGTTTTCTATATTAGGACTCCTGTTCAGTATTAACTCTTGTCAAAGATGAAGTTTGAAGGTGCATTTCTCTGTTCCCAGTAGAGGGCACTGTGGGTATTCATTAATACAGACCATGTGTGTCTATGTACAGCTCGGGAGTGATTATAGTGTTTGAGCAAAGCGGTGTTGTATGTGGTTTACTTTGTGGCACCCAGAAGCTGTGGAGTAGCATAGAATCTTTTTAGCATTTTTTTTTTACCTTTAGTTGCTTCCAGCATTCCCCCCATACCTATAAGGACAATAATACAAAATTATAATACATGAAATTTCTTCTTGATATAACAAATCTTTGCCCCATAGTAGATAGTCTGGATCTCACTGCTACATGCAGGTGTATGCTTAAGCCTAAGAGCAGGTCTTTGATACATTTATGAGTGGAGTACATCAAACTACCATCACTGGGATGCTGACTTAAATATCTTGTGACTAATTTGGAGGATATGAGCAGTGATATGTGCAAAAATCTATTTGAACATTTATAGAACTTTTTAAATGTGGATTGTAGTTCACCTGCTGTGATGCAAAAGAGAACTGATAGAATTATTTGAAATCTTGCATGTGAGTCTCCACTCCACTACCACTTTCATCACCCCCTTTCTATTATGCTGTCTGTTTGAATGAGAAATGGGCAGAGTTGTATTAATGGATCTGTTGGATCCTTTGTGCAGTGTAATTTCTGATTTAGCTTTCTCTCTTACTCACTTTTTTCCTTCTACCTGCACCTTACCACCCCTTACTCTTCTCTTATGGCACATGCACGCACGGCATGTTTATTTAAATCAAATGGGGTTTATCTGTGTGAGGCATTATTTGGTGGCAAAGATGACATTGTAATTGTCCTCATTACTCCAGTTAAATCTTGAGCAAAATATTTGCCTTCTTAAATTAATTTACTCTGCAGGCAAAACAATGGAAGCTGGATATCAGAAGACTGGCAAAAATGTTGTCTGTATTATTTTGCCTCGTTAAGATAACATTAATCTCAAGTTGAGTTTTAAGGCAACCTTGCACCAAGTTCCTTAAATTGGCAGCAATATCATTTATTTATATTTTTTATGTAGAGGTGTAACTGTGAAGTTCCCAGGTTGGATACATTACACTATACTACGTTTTATTTTTTTCACAGAATCACTACAAAATTCTAGAGCACCTTATTTGCACAGCAAGACTTTTGACCCTTGCACTACTGTATCAAAGCACACATTGTCTGCCAAAAACTACAATGAATTATGAGAACCATTTAGGTTCAAAAGAAAATACAATATTTAAAGAAAACTTTGTTAGAATGATCTTTTTTCTTTGGCAAATCAAAACACACCACTTAGCATAGAGACTCCACACACCATTACACAGACACAAAAACTAGGGAGAAAAAACCCCCAACGTGTTGCTCGCCTCCCGCATTTCTAATTGCACTATAACTGGTTGCAGAGTCTGACTTTGGACTCTGTAGGACTGCCTGTTGCTGCTCTCGGTCACTACACTCTCACTGGTCACCACTTTAATTGGAGATATCTAAAAGTTTCCCTATGTTCTAAACTAAAGTTTTGTTTTCTGATATACTGTATAAAGGGTAAATGTCTCCTGTCCTTGATGAGATTCTTCACCATCTGTATACGGTTTAGCTCCAATGTATCCCAGCTTAATGTTTTTTTTTTTTTTTTTTACTTCTAATCCATTCATTATTCCATATATATGTACAACCTGGAATTCATTTGGTTCTGATAGTTACCTTCATTTGATGCAACCCATTAATGTAGATTTAATAATAATTAACATTTTCTTTTTCTCTTTTAGAAAACATATTCCAAAATAAATTTCCTGAACTATACTGGGAGTCCTCTGTTTATCCACTTTTGATCTTCTTTCTTTGTACCCTATTCATCCTCCATCATCTCTGAGAAATCTTATTAATCTGACAGAACGCCAATGCATGATCAGAAAAAAATAGTTTCATGAATATTTGAGTAGATTCAATTATTTAGCAAAGATATGATGCAAAAATGTCATGGATTCTAGAGTAGCTTAGTGTGAATAAAAAGAATAAACTCTACTCTTAACAAGAAAAATTCTCCAAAAGGTTATTTCTCATAATAAAATTTAATAGACCTTTTGGAGATAATCTGGTGTTATGACTGGCACCTGATCAGTCTAATATTTTTTTTTTAAATTGCCCATACAATGATACTGCGACACACAGTATAGATACTGGCTTTCATCAAACTTGATTTGACAGTTCTAGGTGAAAGGTTATTCAATCAGAAGCTTTGTCCCGCCCCCAAGCCCCCCACCCTCCCCCGACAGATGTCCTTGAGTTAGGTTTGAGTAATTGTAGAGGTGCGAAACAGCTATTTAAAAAAGACACAGCCGCTATTATGTAGTGTGAGATGAATAAAACAAAAATGGACATACAGCTAAAACAGAGTAGTGATTTTGCACATTTTTGACCCGTGGGGAACATGAGACAACGGATGTCCTTGAGGTTTTTATTGGGGGTAATTATTTAGATGGTAAAAACAGCGTTTGCTCAAGATAAAACAGAGCCTATAGCATATGTTCCTCATCACAGAGCTGTGTTTTTTGTAAGAGAGGTGCAAAAACATGGGGTAAAACACCTCGCAGCTGTTCACCCCCGTCTCTCAGACTCGCTGCTTTATAAACCGCTCTGCTTTTCTGCTGTGTTGCTCCTCTGAAAAATCATTTCCTTCAGCAAGCAGCCTGTAATA
>NW_018128134.1:328488-333049 GCF_001952655.1 Monopterus albus
CGTGATGCTGACCGAGGAGTCAGCCTTGTCTCGAGCTCCGAAAAAAGTCACCATGCAACTGTGCAGAATTCAAAAGCCACCAAATGCTTCGCTTCATGGTGAGTTGAAATTATTGTCAGGGTATGTCGGGTACGTGTTTCAGTATACAACCGGTGAGCTGGCCCTGTACCAGCTGAGAGAGGGTGAAACTTTCACTCTGGAGACACTGAGGACTCCAATCACGGCGAATGATTGGGGCGTCCTGAGGTACATAGTGATGGAACATCTCATTGAAAGCCACCAAGATGTTAATGATGAGGAAGAGGATGATGATGATGAGGAGGAGGAAGAGAAGGAGAACCGAGACCCAGCAAATAAGAAAAGTTGATATCCTGCAGAACAGTCTGAAAACGCCTGCGACCCGCTGACCAAAGTGATGAGGCAGAGCGAGAGCTCCATGGCTGACGGCAGCAGCAGCACCCCGCGGGTGAGAGCTGATTCCAGGATCTTTAAAGCTGTGTGGGAGACAAACGGCTGCAGTTCGGGGAGATGGTACTACAAAGTTGTGGCGCAAGGGCTAGGGGATAAAAACGGAGTAATGAGTATGTACAGGTTCAACACAGAATGTAGTGTATTTCAGGAGACTCTGAACATCCGTTGTATAACTGGGATAGAGATTTTTAACAGGTGGGGGCAAGAGATTACAACGTTATTCTGTGCCAGCCAGCAGTGGCAGGAGATTGTAGTGTTGAAAAAGGTCCTGTTTGCATAACCACACCCCCTGCAACCTTCCAGCTGCCCCCCTCAGCCCTGAAATAAATAGAGATGGAAGTGTTTCAGCGACCACTCCGCTCCAGCGACCAAACTCTTTTATGTTTTTTCATCAACAATGAATCCTTCCAAGACTGAACCTGCTGCTCCTCAGCCCTCTCCCACTTCATCCACGGACTCTGAATTCAAATATCTGCTCCAGCCTGTCAGCAGCAGCAGCGAAGAGGAGGAAGAGGCGGCATGGATGACAACAAAGACCACATTTCAGTGGTTCAGTACAGCAGAGAACCAAAAGGCGAAATCCTTGACAGCGTCAGAGGTTTGCGGCACAAAGGTGGAAGCCCCCTCAACTCTGGAGCAGCTCTCCAGTACCTGAGGGATCACATTTTCACGGCCTCTGCCGGAAGTAGGCGAGTCAGAGGGGGAGGAAGAGGTGAAGGAGGAAGACAGCAGCCAGCACAGCGATGACAGTAGCCAGAGGGGGGAGGAAGACAAAAGTCAGAACAGAGACCAGTACCACCAGCCCCAGCAAGGATAAGACCGAGGAGAGAAAAGCGTCTCCTCAACAGGCCAACGTAACCCCGATGGACCTCGACACACCCTGCGAGGAACCACAAATCGGGTGTAACGAGGAGATAGAGAACAGCACCAGTAACGCCCAGAGCAACGAGATTGAAATCGAGGAGATGGTTCTCTCTCCTCAACCCCCCCTCACGGATCTTGACACGGTCCATGAGGAGCCTGAAGCGGAATGTAGCCACGAGCTGGACGGGGCTATGTTCAAACTGTTTTCTGACATTATAAAGTCCCTCATCATCCGCGTCTTGTACGCTGCAATTTGGGACCACAACGAATATCTGTGTTCCGGCTGCAAGATTTCTCATCCGAGCCAGAAGCACCACACATGTCTGTTTGGCATCCCCGACAATTTTCTGAGCGCCAATTATGACAGTTTTAAGAAACGTGTCCAATTCAGCAAAAACATTGGACAACCAGCTTTTAAATGAGTCAGGAGTTTACAACAGGCAGAAACATCAAAGTCGTTCTTCGTCAGATGGTCTGTGGACTTGCAAAAACCTTTACTGGAAAAATGGTCAAAAAAGACTTTCATTTTTTTCTGTGCATTTACTTAAATTTGAAACTGACAGGTATTGGATTTTTGTGAAATGTCTTGTAATTTGGTCCACACATTCATGTCCTCTTCTCGATGAATTCTTACCTCTGACTTTTCAACTTTATCAGGTCAAATGTTTAATTTGTCAACCACTTGACTTTCCCATTAGGTCCAGCTTTACTCTTTGTTTAGTGTTAATTACAGATGTTAGCATGCTAACAGGCTAAATTGGAGATGAACATAAACATTTTACCTGCTTAACATCGGCATAACTTTGTCATTATGAGTAAGTTAGCATGCTCATATTAACATTTGTTGTAAACCTTGCTGTCAAGTACAGCCTTACAGCTTGATTGCTAAAAGCTGATATCAGTATTTTTGTAATTGAAGTTATTAATATTTGAGTACATGTCAGCAGCATTCAGTGTCTTTACCTTTACTGTCTCTCAAAATACTATGTATTCCATGTTTCTCCCTGGTTTGGTGAAAACTCACCAAGTCTTGAGTAATTTCATATGGATTATCAGCTCCTTAAGGCAACAGGCTCAATATTCTTTGGAAAGTAAAGACACACAACTGGTTTTATCATTTAGATTATATTTGCGAGTATTTTTCCAATGTTTCAGTTCAGTCTTGACATTAGTGTTGGAAATAGTGGCATTGATATTCTGTGTTCTCACCTTAGTTCCGTGACGACGTCTACCACAACATCCTCACCTCTGACTTGCCCAACCTCCTGGAGCACGGAAACATCACAGCGCTCACACAGCTGTGGGGCTCGGGCCAAATCTCTAACTTTGAGTACCTCACACATCTCAACAAGCACGCAGGACGCTCCTTCAATGACCTCATGCAGTACCCAGTGTTCCCCTTTATCCTGCGAGATTACACCAGTGAGACACTCGACCTGCAGGACCCAAACATCTACAGGTCAGTGCTGGGCAACTATTCTGTTTCTCTCTTAGGAAAGGTATTTGAGGTTACTTTATACCAAGTTTTATGAGCGAAAAAGTCCTGCACTCAAAATCTGTACCTCTTCTCCTCTTGTTTATGCTAAAGCTATTCCAGACCATCATGATAAATGAACTAAAGTCAAGTCATTTATAATAAGACGTCACAAGTGGACATCATGATTCATTGTTGTTTCCATTTTGTGGTCATGCAGGAATTTGAGCAAACCCATCGCAGTCCAGTCAAAAGAAAAAGAGGATCGCTATGTGGATAACTACAGGGTAAGGCCTTGTACCTTTTTTAGCATGTGTTACTTTACTGTAAATGTAGCAGATGTTTGTGGTATGAAAACACAGTGTTTGTTGTGCAGTACCTGGAGGAGGAGTACAAAAAGGGCATTCGTGAGGACGACCCCATGCCTCCCGTGCAACCCTACCATTATGGCTCACACTACTCCAACAGTGGCACAGTGCTGCACTTCCTCGTCCGAATGCCCCCTTTCACCAAGATGTTCCTCGCGTACCAGGGTCAGTCACACACAACAGCAAGACCAATCAATGAAAAACCTGGAGTTTGCATTGTCTTTGCAAGAGTTTGAACATGTAAAAGCTAATTGACAGTCCTCAACTGCTTAACAGCAGATTATTATCATAAATCTCCAGCAGCACCGAGCGCCACCTGTCTCCATCTTGGTTGATGCTGTGGCTTTTAGTACTGAAATGCTTGAGTGTCCTGATCTCAGATCTAACGCAGCAGCATGTTGTCCAAGCCAGGAAAGATTACTTCATCTTCACTCTTGTCTCTGATCAACCCTTCTCCTTCTCCTTTCTATTTCTTCCTGTTGTGCTAATTAGTTTTTCATATATCCCTCTCTCTCTTCTGATCCTCAGAAGCATCTTTTTATTTGATTGTAAATGTATTCAGCAAGCATGGCATCTAAGGTCATGAAAGGGTTTCCTTTCAATCAGTGAGTTGAAATGGTAATTAGATTGTCTCTGGCCTTAATCAGACCAAAGCTTTGATATCCCGGACCGGACATTTCACTCCATGAACACCACATGGCGCCTGTCCTCCTACGAGTCCATGACTGATGTGAAAGAGCTCATTCCTGAGTTTTTCTACCTCCCAGAATTTCTGGTCAACAGAGAGGGTAATTATTTTTCCACTCTCTCTTTTTTACCTTTTATAAGTGCATTTTATACCTGTATACGTGTTTCATAGCTTCTTAGAAATTAAAAAAGTAAAATTTTTCTCTTGTACAGGTTTTGATTTTGGTGTTCGTCAGAATGGTGACAGGGTGAACCATGTGAACTTGCCCCCCTGGGCTCGCAACGACCCACGTCTGTTCATCCTAATCCACCGACAGGCGCTCGAGTCTGATCAGGTCTCCCAGACACTGTGCCAGTGGATTGACCTGGTGTTTGGACTCAAGCAGAAAGGCAAAGCTGCAGTCCAGGCCATCAATGTCTTCCACCCAGCTGTAAGCAGCTGCTAGTTACCATGTTTGCTTGGAAGTATTAGAAAAACATTGCAGTTGTTGTTGCTGCATTCATCAGTTTCATATCGTTTTCACAGACATATTTTGGCATGGACGTTTCAGCGGTAGAAGATCCGGTGCAGCGACGGGCCCTGGAGACAATGATTAAGACATACGGACAGACACCCAGGCAGCTCTTCCATGCCTCTCATATCAGCAGGGCAGGCCCCAGACTCACCATGGAGGGGGAGCTGCCGGCAGGCATGGGG
>NW_018128134.1:335110-336288 GCF_001952655.1 Monopterus albus
GGCCCCTCAAACAATTTCAAGCCGATCTCTGCGACATGCAGGCTGTCTCCTCCTTTAATAACGGATACAGATTTCTGCTGACCGTGATCGATGTTTTCTCTAAGAAAGCATATGTTAGACCTATTAAAAATAAGGGCGCTAAAGAAGTGACAGGCTTTTGCTTTGATCCTAACAGAGAGCGGTGTTCCTAAACTGATACATGACTCTGCCCTCAAACACAAGTGCAGAAGATAACTCAGCTTCTTAATTTCGCACGGATCTTGTGCGGCGTATAGATTTAAAAGGGGACTGGGAGGTTGCTCTGACAGATTTTTGTTATCCAAATACGTGGCTGACCATACCCCCAGAAGAAGACCGTTTTTATTGGCAAGACATGCAAATTCGGCGTGCCGGAGCAGCCTGACGTTCCACTCCCAGCGGATGAGGATAAATACAAAGTACACCACGAGCGGCTGGGATACGGGTCCTACAGTAGAGAGAGCATTTTGAATCAATTTAATATTCATTTAAAAAGGATCAGATCGGATATGGAGTTATGACGGATATAGGTGCATTTATACGTGGACAGGGAGCGGCCGCTACAAGTACAATTTTCAGCACTCTTAAATTACATACCAGGCATGGAAAGAGATAGATGGTTTTCTACAGGCCCTGGAACTGTCCCCTCGCCTCGCCCCGCGGATTTAAAAGCAGGGTTTTATCACCTCTACCTTTATTCTGATGTTGTGAGCCACCAGTTTGTGGGAGATACATTCGCTCCTCTATTACGCTGCGTAACAACGGAAGGAGCCTACGGAGACTTTATAACAAAAAGTTTCAACCCTCCACATTATGTACAGCTGGCCAAGAATCATATTGACACGATATACGTAGAAATTAAATCTGACCAAAATTCCCCAGTTAACTTCAGATACGGGAAAACGATACTAACGCTCCATTTTAGACCCTGTGAAAAAAAATGACCGCAACGCTGTACAAAACCACTATCGATTTATAAGTTATTATGAGAACCAGGCTGGCTCAGGGATTTCCGGATTTAGTGGACTGAATGCGCAATACGGCAAGGGGATTGGAGCGATTTTCTCAAAACTATTTCGCTTTGTAATGCCTTTGATGAAGACTGGGTTCAATCTGGCCAAACCACATTTATCCTCTGCGGCTAAAAACATAGCGTCGGA
>NW_018128134.1:344947-345712 GCF_001952655.1 Monopterus albus
TGACGCGCGGTGGAGTACCAACTCATAAAATCATCTGTTTTCTTCTGAGTCATTTGATTACATCTGTAGTACTCTGGCTTCGGATAATCCCCGACATAATTCAAATTCTCCGCTGAGCTGAACCGGTGGGGAAAAAAGCCTTTGGCAGAGTCTGTGAAGCCGAGATATTTTGGTAGACTTGCTAACGGGAACGGGAGAAAAGATGCAGAGTCGATAAACCTTAGCTGAAAGTCCTGCTCTGTGAATAATATCAATTTTGAACCCTGAAGAACCAATTCAGGTTTAATCCCCAGAGACAGCATAGCGTTGACTAGAATATGGCCGTCAAAGCCTTTTGAATTGTGAGCTAAAAACACCGCTCTGCGATAGCAGGGGCTTCTAAAGTGCATTAGAAATTTCACAGCGCAATCTGGCCCGAAATGATCCCATTTCACACCGCTCGCTGTTATTGTGCTCACATAAAATGGTACGTGCACACCTTTATCATTGGGGTATGTTTCAAAGTCGTAGAATATTAATTTTTTAGCAGGAATATGATCCGCTTTTTCAGGCATGGGTAGACTCTGGATATAACATTTATAATCATCATCAGCATCATCATAAATTACGCCTCTGCAGGTGTAGCAGGTGGACTCGGGGCATTTGTGGGGCTTAGTCTGTTTACTGAGAGGAATGTAATACAGTCTTGTACATTTTAAGCATTTTTTATGGATTTGGCACAGGCTGGCATGCGTTTCAGCCGGGGGGGGCCAGGGCATCTTCCTG
>NW_018128134.1:347528-415806 GCF_001952655.1 Monopterus albus
AAAGACTCACACATTATCCTGCCCAGATGCTGGAGCATAACGTTGGAGTGGCACCAAGTGGCACATAGCGTCCGCGCGCTGTCTCCACCCGAAGAACATCCACATCTACGTCTTGCTTTAGGCCTCCTCCTCCGAGTAGGTGAATCTAAAGGAGCGGGTATAAAGAAGGAGGATTACGACCAGGGTGGTGTTGAATACATCACCCATCCATCCATCCATCCATTTTCTTCCGCTTATCCGGGGCCGTATGAATAGGGAGAAGAGGAGGAAGCTGAAGAAGAAGGACGCTGGACTTTTACCCGCCGGGGGTTTTCTTCCTTGGGCTGGGGAGGTGTTGGCCCCTCTTGCTGGCGCTGCTGCTGTTCCAGGGCTTGGGGGCGGGACAAAGCTTCTGATTGGATAACCTTTCACCTAGAACTGTCAAATTGAGTTTGATGAAAGCCGGTATCTATACTGTGTGTACTGCGAGATGGAATTTTATCTATCTGCAAATCTGCATCTACTGTTTTTAGCTATTTTTTTCTTTCTTTAGCACGAATAGGATATAGAAAACTATGTGCAACCTCTGTGATACATGGTGATGTGGCTGTATTTCACCTGCTTGCATTAAGCTTCACCAGATCACCTCCTCCTCCCCCTAGCCCTGTGTGTCCAATTTGCAAAAGCCACAGCCAGCCGGTAGGACTTGCAAGACTAGTGCAGGACATAAACCTATGCTCCCCCTCCATCAACAGTTTTTGACTTAGATTCACTTATAAAAGATCTGAGTGTCAGAGATATTCTTAGAAATAGAGTGATCTTTTTTGAAACTTACCTGTGTTGTTAAACTGTCCTCTTGTAAAGTATCTTGTTCTGTTTGTATCTGATTCATTGACAAGGGTGTTCCATCCTAAGCGCAGTACAGTATACAAAGTAGCTGTTATGGGACATGGCAACATTCAGCAGTGTTGTGGTCATGAAAATTACTGTTACACTGCAAATGCTGTTCATTTTGCCAGTCAGTCATCAATCATCAATAAACGCCTGCCCTACACATAGTTGCAGGTAACTGTTGATGGCAAACTACACTTGTAGTATTCAACATAATTTCACAAAACAAAAAGGCTTTTGAATTCATCTGTTTCTTCATCCACCACTGTGAAGTTGTGGATTCAGCTGCACTGCCATGTAACAATGAGACAGTAATTGATATAACTATACTCATGCCTACACTGGTAGTAGTGTTGCGTTTTTTAAATTCCATGAGTATGTGTACATTAGCCTATATTGCTCAGAGTTCTTTGTTTAATTATCCATCACTATTAACCCAATCCTGTTTTAACTGGATAATATTTTGACATTAGTTTTACAAATCAACACCAACTAGTTACAGCAAACAAACAGAGCAGAACAGAAAACAACAGAATCATCTCCTGCTGTTTATGTGCAAGCAAAACATTTCTGAGGTGCTGAAAATTCAGCTCTGGTGGAGCACAACAACTGGACAAATGCAGCAAAAATCCACATTTCACAGAACTCGTGAGCCTTGAATCATGTCTTCCATTGTTAGTCATTCTTACTTGCAAAGGAAAAACACTGCTTGCCTTGATTATTTAATGTTGGAAATTTGATGCCTGCAGTTCTTTACCAGCTCCTTTTTGCTAAAATATTTCATCAACAATAAGGTGGTTAAAACAAAACGAATTTAGACTAACTCTAATCATCTTGTGCCAAAGATGTTATGCACACTAGTTTCATCCCTGGCTGGCACAGTGCTCACAAACATTGTTGTACCAGGTGCAAATAACAGTAGTTTTGTAACATTGTTCCTTGTTGGTACAGAACATTTCTCTTTAGCTTGTGACTACCAAATCAGAGGTGTAGTGCTATTTGTTGAAGTACCAGAATGCACCTGTGACGCATGGGTACATGCGCGCTGTTAAGTTGTGGCTCATTTCAAGACACATGCAAACATCTTTCTATAGTGGCAAGTTTATATACATTAAGGTTTGTGAGTTGTAATTGTCCACACGATCAAGTGTTAGACTTTATTCTCTGTCTTATTGTTGTAATCAATGCTAGTTAGCAGGTTAGCCTTGGCCGAGGTCAAGACGTTCACTAGCCAGAGTTGGGTGTGGACCTGGTTTTATATAATCACAATGTTTAACCTTTTTAGCTATTCTGAAACATCATAGGGTGTTTTGCTGCTTTTTCATTTTTATTAATGTTTACTAGCGACATAGCCAATGTGTGAAATACAGGGGGTCTTGTGGGGTCTAAAGACCCCTTGATTGACAGCTTGGACCCCATGAAAATCTCAAAATTAGATTTCAGGGGGTCTTGAATTATTTTTTATGTATCTACACAATAAGATTTATTTGCATCTAACTTTAAAAATGGTTAGCCTAATTGGTTTTAGCATAATAAAATAAAAAATAGGCTGTAAGCCTATTGTATTTACTGCATTTATGGTATTGCATCTAAAATGATCCAGAAACTGATTGTGGTCTGCAGGAGTGCACAGGCTGTTCAAGGCGCATACATTGCCCACTTGACCTCCACCTACAGCTGCTTTTGTCAGGCTCAAGCCATTATAAAAAACAAAAATCAACACAAGGTAGCACATGGTAGCAGCCTCCTGAACTTGACAATATAATTTATACACTGAACACAGCTACTGTAGAGTCGCTGTGCAGCTGCAAGGCTACTGGCAACTACCAGCCACTTTTAATGTTATCTTGCGTGTTCACTCAATGCATGAGTTGACATTGTGAGTCAGCCACCACACCTTCAATTTTAATATCTCAGCTTAGACCATTCCATTAGTTTTTACTCATTCTCTTGCAGGACATGCTTACTGGTGATTTGATCTTCAAGGCTTACAAAAATGTAATGTTAGGAGTTTCAACCAGATACAATATGATTTTTTTTCCCCTTGTTGTTCTGGTTTGCTACAACAGAACCACACCTATGTATGCAATATAGGTCCTGCATTACCAACATTTGTGCTGAGAACTTCAGTAGGTTGGAAAAAATGTGCTCTTGGCACCTACAATTATTTTTAAATATGCAAACCCATCACACTAATTCTCTGGAAATCATTACATTTAATTTAGTCTGGTCTAATTTAGATTGACTGTGATGCACCCTTCACAGGTTATATGGCCCTTGTAGTCCAGATCCTCTGTTTCCAAGTTCTTCATTGTGTAACATGTCAAACATTAGTTTCTATTGGATAAAATAATCTTAGGGCTTCAGTTAAACTACAGTAGTTAACTTCATACTTTATTTGAAGAATGATGGCAGAGAAAAGTTGAGACACAATTAATTTAAGAATGGAAAAAATGTAACAGGACCTCCTCTGAGGAATGGAACTTGGTGAGCATTTAAGACTGGTTCTGCAATGGCATGATGAGTGACATAAAACTTAATTTGGGACAAAAGGCTTTTAAAAAAATTCACCCACACGCTGACCTATCTGCATCGAATCTTTGAAACATCATCAGTTAGTCAGAGCACAGTGGCAAAACCCTGCACTTTGCCAAGAGCAGAAATTTCATTTAGTAGCGTACGTTGCTAAACACTGCAAGCCCTTGAAGCATTGATTTGTGTTGTTTGTACAAAGGTGCTGAATTTGTTTGCAGCACTATTATGAAGGCAGTGTGTTATAAGGTGAAAGTGTGGCACTCCAGAATCCTTTGGGAGCCATTACTGGCATCACTGATGCAGGAAATGGATTCAGCTAGAAAATAATTCCCTTGAATAATTAATTAGATGAGTTTTTAAATCAACATTAAACGCTGACTGCACGGTGGGGAACAGGTAAAATTCCAAGTGTTTTTTAAGAATGCTCTTAAATGCTTATGAAACATGAAGCTGATCAATAATAAGCTGAAGGTAGGTAGTTAAATGTAATACTTTTAAAGCCTAGAATTTATTAGCCTTTAATCATTATCTACCAAAACACTCTATATATTATTATCCATAAAGTGAAGTTTTGGCTACAGGACATAAGCAGTTAAACACTTTTAGAATAGTATCTCTATAAAACAACGAAGTGCACATTTTGGTTTCCCCGACAGTAGGACAGTTTCAAATCAAATCAAATTTTATTTGTATAGCGCCAAATCACAACAAAAGTCATCTCAGGACACTTTACAAAGTAAGGTCTAGACCTTACTGTTATCAATATTATTACATAGGGAAAACCCAACAAATCCCCCTTGAGCAAGCACTTGGCGACAGTGGGGAGGAAAAACTCCCTTTAACGGAAGAAACCTCCGACAGACCCCGGCTCTTGGTGGGCGGCCTTCTGCCTCGACCGGTTGGGGTGAGTGGATAGAGGAGAGACAAAAGAAGAAAAGCAACAAGACACAACAATCAAACACTGATCAGGTCGATGTGGCCGGTGACTGCTGGAAAGAAACTCAGAGCATCATGGGGCCCCCCAGCAGCCTAGGCCTATAGCAGCATAACTAAGGGAAGGCTCATGGTCACCTGATCCAGCCCTAACTATAAGCTTTATCAAAAAGGAACGTCTTAAGTCTAATCTTAAAGGTAGAGAGGGTGTCCGCCTCCTGAACTGAGACTGGGAGTTGGTTCCATAGGAGAGGAGCTTGATAGCTAAAGGCTCTGCCTCCCATTCTGCTTCTGTGGACTCTAGGAACCACAAGTAAACCTGCACTCTGAGAGTGAAGTGCTCTGTTAGGATGATAAGGCTCTACGAGGTCTTTAAGATACGATGGAGCCTTGTCATTAAGGGCTTTGTATGTTAGGAGAAGGATTTTAAATTCTATTCTGAATTTTACAGGGAGCCAGTGGCTTATGTTGCATAACAACCAGGATAATGTTCTCATTAACATGATGACCACTGCTGAGGTTATTGTCTAGAAAACTGTGATCTACTGATGATAAAAACCTAGTTTAAATTTATATGAAGAGTCTGTCTGTTACAGGGTCGTAGAAAAATACTGGTGCTTAAACATGACCCCTCTTTGATGTCTTCCTCTGCTTCCCTTCACTGTTTTCATTCAGTGAAAGAAATTTGTTTTTGATGCGAGTATTTTGAATCTAGACAAAATGGATTCAATGACGCTGTTGTGAAGTATCAACATTTGAGCTAATCAGTTGGCTGGCTTCACTGAACCTGTCTTTGGTTCATGGTCACAGATAAACATGATGACAATGCTGGTTAGCAAACTTTATTGGAACACATATGTAAAGACAGTTGTAATTCAGTGTTTGTTGCAGAGGGGTGCTGTTTTCAGATAGACGATCTGCAGGGGACAGGAGTACAGCCAGGGATGATCAGAACATCTGGATTTGCAATGAGTGACCCAGGAAATATGTAGGGCTGGACCCAGTTATTTCACTATTCAGATATTTGTTTTTTGGGTAGGTAATTCGGTTGCAATTTTTGTATTCAAATATTCGAGACAGCAGTCTGAGTCCGATGATCAATAGGATGGAGACAACTTGGTCTGCTGCTACTCACATCTCTGAAAACATTGAAGCAAATCTACAAAAATGGGTATGCATGACTCAGATAGGCTGGCCAGATTTCTTGACTGAAAAAATAAGACCAATCTTAGGACAAATCATTCACAGATTCAGAGTTCCCAGATCAATTAGCCATCATCAAAGCACTGTTAAAACACAAATGATGCCTCTTTACCACAGTAAGGTAGATAGACAGTGAGCTCCAACCTAATTTTCATAAAAATGAGCCGTTTTGATGAACTATCATATGCATCCTTGCACAAGGGACCCTCTACAAAGTGAGACACCAAAAAGAGGTGCTGCAAAAATATTCAGTAGCTTCACTCTTACTCTTTTTCCCACACTGTTTTTAGACACATTTATTAGGTGCAGATAGAACTACATTCTATCATATGTATGTGTCAATCCACACATAATCCAAGATGCACATAAGATGAATATCTTTCCTGGAACCATCACGTCTTTTTACCCTTCATCTATTTTCCCTCTTTTGCATCTAGTGAAGCGTAATCTCTACAGACACCCGTTTAAATCACACAGATCTTGTTTTCTGTTTTGGTATCTATTACTGATTAGGCTGCGCTTCGTTTCACTTTTGGGGAGAATCAATAAAATCAGTAAATTCATAGGCCATATAAAAATATAACTTCTTCCTGATGAGTTTAAATGAAAACTGTTTTTGTTCAGTACATCTGTGTTGTTGGTCGGCCTGGTTAGGGTCTGTCCAGCCACTGTTCTACTGGCAGATGGACAGCTGTTCTGCTGACAAAGGCACAGCTCACATCTTGCTTTCAGTGTTGATTGAATGTTACTCATTTTTCATGTTACTCATAAGTGTTGCAGTATAACCAACAGGAGACCAGTGATGAAGTGATTTAGGTAACATTACCCTAAGAGTCAGTATTTTTTTATCTTTTTGTTGTTGTACACGGTCCCTGCACACTCGTCTTGTTCATTGTCATGAGTATTTCTGAACGAAACCCTGAGGAAACATAATGTAATGATGAAAGTGCCTTATGTCTGAATGACAGAAAGCCCTCTCTTTAACAGACTGAAGAAGCACCACTGTTGTATATCTCATGTCTCACAAGGGCTCTACTGTTTAAACTTGTGTTGTGGCACAATCTCAGCTGAGAACAAGACATACCTCAGTTATTTTTATATCAGTTAACTGAGTAATCATTGTAGCTCTAGGTTACTGAATGGCTTAATGGGTGTGAAAAGGTGTGTTGAACACGATGAGGGAATGCAGTTGAAGTCGCAGTTTATATACACACCTTAGCCAAATACATTTAAACTCAGCTTTTCACAATTGCTGACATTTAATCCCATAAACATTCCCTGTTTTAGGTCTTTTATTTAAGAATATGAAATGTCCAAATAATAGTAGAGAAAAAGATTTATTTCAGCTTTTATTTGTTTCATCACATTCCCAGTGGTCAGATGTTTACATACACTTGGTTAGTATTTGGTAGCATTGCCTTTAAGTTGTTTAACTTGGGTCAAACATCTCACTCCCAGGAAAGTACATGTAAGGAAAATTCATGAATGTGTTTTCAAATAATGTTCTCCTTCCTTGAATGGTCTTAAAATATGCTTCTCTTTGCATAAATGTATAGTAATTTAATCCGAGTCTTGCAGGGGAAAATATAGTTCATCTAACCCATCATATTATTTCTGTGGACAGACATGAAAATATTAATTAGCCGGGTGTTGGAATTTTTTGAAACTATTACAGAATGTGTGTTTTCCTGTCTATCTGGGGTGATAAGAGGTAAAACCCTGGCTGCTTCTGCACAGCTAGTTCAGGGTAATTTGGGAGCATTGTGGAGAAACTCAAATCGTGAGGGACTAAAAAAAAAAAAAATCACAATCACTGTTTAATGAACATCTATTGTATTGTTGTGATTTTAATATTTATACAATGCAGCAGTAATAAACAAACACTAAGAAGATTATTATTTTTCTCTATTTTGGGGCCTTGTCTAACTGGCTATGTTATAGTGTAAGCTTATGGCCACTGATGGCTGGACATTTATTGAATAAATTATACAGTGTAATGTAAAAATGAAGCTGCACAGCCTGTCTTTGCAAAGATTTGCTGTGTTTGTCATTAACTTTCTTCTGATAATAAAAAAGTGATAATGCTGGTGCATAAGCTAATAAATAATGGTAAGTAATGGCATAGAAATAAAGCAGCAGTCAAGCTAGAAATAGTAAAGTTTCAAATGAAATGATTTATCATAGATTTTTTTAAAAGGTTTAAATCTCACTGGTTTGGTTTAAGAGAGACTTTCCCTGAAATAGAGTTGAGATGTTATCTGATGTTAGTGGGCAATTCATTTGGTGTTGGTAGACTTAAATCCATGATCTGTGACGACACTGAGAGATAGCCTGGGGCTTTTTCAGGAACAATTAGAGGGAGACTGAAGTTTTTTTTTTCTTCTTCTTTAACTCACTTAACTTTTAAATCAGTGCAGCAGAAAGTACATGGTTTTTTTTTTAAATTATTTTTAGTTTTAATGTTGCTTGTCTTGAAGAAAACTATCAGGGCATTGTGGAGGGCTTTTGGGAATTTGAAAATCAACAAAACAACTTGCTCTGGACATTGAATTAATATGTATTATTTTTATTCCAGTAATGGCCGTGGCCTGTTGCAAAAGTTCACTCATGTTCAAAAGTATGCTTTATAGCAATTAAAAATAAATAAAAAAGGAAAAAGGAAAATTAGGCAGGTGTGGGAAGACATGGTAAAGCCATCTTTATCCTGATAATTCTGTAATATGATGAGCCATTCTCTGTATAGAGTTTGAGCACAGTTTCTCCTAAAATGTAACACTTTTTGGCCTGTGAACCCACTGCAAAGACGCAAGACTGACAGAGGGAGACCTGGAAATTAAATCGTAGGCATGAGTTAAACCTTGAAGTGTTAATTAAAGCCACCTAGGCATGTGCCCAGCAGGGTTGTATATACTGTATATTGAATATGTGAATCTAACCAGTACAAAAGATGAGAAGAAACCTCAAAAAAGTAATGATACTAGGTAGCCCCTTTTTGTATTTTTAACTTCATTTTCAGCTTTATAATTAAAGGTAGTGATGACATTTGAAAAGATTGATTCTATACAAGTTAGACAAATGTACACTGTATGACACACATCCAGAGATGGTGGTTGAAGAGAGGAGAGCTCAGTGATTTCTAACACCCATTATGTGTGTGGTATTTGGACAGAGATGGCCAACAGGTGCCCTCCAGCTAAGTGAGTTGACAGAATACAACCCACCAGTGCACATATCTCTCTGGTACATTGCCATAATAGAGGAATAGTCCAAGAAATGCTTGCTCACTTTAATAAAGCACTTTACTACATAAGCCACGAGCATGTTAATGAAGGCTCTCTTTGTAGAAAATGGCTCTGTGGCCTGAGTTGGTAGTTTTCTGACTTGGTACTTAGTGCGGCCATCGCAACTACAGGGACAATAGTAGGGAAAATACTACTACTACTACCGTTGACATAGGAGTACCCTGCATTACAGTATATGACACCATTAGTTTAAAAAAATTAATCACTGGTCCCAGAATAATGTCACTAATACTCTGTACTCTGTTTTTATTGAATGTCTATACAGGATTTTAGTTTTCCAGTTCAACATTACATTGTTTTTCTTTGTTTTGTTTTGGTTAGTTTCCCCTGAATGCAATACCTGAAAGGTTGTTTGAACTATAGTACACAGTAATTTACGGACAGGGGAAGAAATGCCACCTGTTTGTTATGCCCTTCTTTTCCTAGAAAGTGCTGTGACACACATACACATACCTATATAGACAGTGTAGTTTTTGTTGATGAATTTTTAGTATGCAACACTATTAAGGCAGAGTTATACTGTCATTGTTTTTACTGAAAGCCATAAATTGGCTTTGCTGCAGTGCTTTCAGGCTAAAACTACTGTACACTTTGAATCCTCTCAAATTTATTGCTGCTTTGGCAGAGACATTAAACTTAATTGTTGACCAGTGAACTTTTATCATGCCTCTTTATCAAGATCAGTGAGAACAAGTTGCATTAGAAATTCCTCACTCTCACTCAGACAAAAGAAAGCTTTTAATGGGAGCTGTCATTAACTTCCTTTTTGCTTGAACTTTGCTTTTATTTTCAAAAATGGGCTCCATAGATTTGAACTTTGCTTCCTGTTTGTGTGAAATGGATAGTTGATGAAAAGGGTTTTGTTATGGATAAAGATAATTGAATGAAAATGCTCCCTTTCTTTGTTTGGTGCCTCATCCAGTGTTTCCTATAAAAGCACATCCCACATTAGTTTTGTTAGATGATTATGTGCTGCACTCAGCACACTCAGTTTTTGGGGCCTGGGGCGACGCTGACCCATTGTCACCCTCCTGCCACAGTCACTCCCACACTAATAGAGAGGAAGGGAGAGCGGTTTGCCAGAAAGATATCTCTACATGGTCTGGTGCATGTCGTCAACAAGGGATCCTCTCAAGTCCAGCATTGCCTCTGGACCTTTGCTTTTATTGGGTGTCTCAGCTTTTTAGTCTACTACAGTTTAGGTGTGACTCTATGCCACTTTCAGTTCCATCATATCTCCAGGCTTGAAGAAAAGGTGGCACCAGAGAAAACCTTTCCTGCTCTTACACTTTGTAATATAAATCCTTTTAGAAAGTCCACACTCACTGCCTGTGACATAGAACATCTGAGGGACATCTGGCATGTACTTGCAAATTATACTGAGAACACCACGAGTTCTACATGTGAGAACAGAGAAAGTTTCAAATACCTCATTGGGAGCAAAGTAGGGTTTTTGTGCTGTGGCCGGTTTTACTGGAAAAGGCTGTATGACCGTTAGCTCACCACCTGTGGGACATGATGAAGACTTGTCGCTTTAGGAAGGCCCACTGCATGGTGGAAGACCGAGTCTGTGAGTAATTTTCTCGCTTGCCTTTGAACTTAATCCTTTCAGCAGAGGTTTTGGCCTTGAGGCTCTCACATTTGTATAGAAGATATGAATAAACCAAGAAATATGCATATAAACCACAGTGTATGGAAGAATCAAAGACTTCCCTCTGATTTTTTTATTTATTTATATTTTTTAAGTCCTGGTTTCAGATTATGATTGGTTTCATAGGAAATGGACAATGCATGTATACACTCACTGGCCACTTTATTATGTACAATTGTATGCAATTCACTGCAACACTTCTGCCTTAACATCTGTGCTTATGAAGCTAAGAACGTCCACACATTACCACATTTTAAAAAGATCACTGGGGACCGTCTAGGGCAGACTGTAACTTGATATCAAAGCAAAACACTTTTTGTTTGACAATGCTTGTCTTAATATAGTATTTCTGCATCCGTTAATTGTATTTTTGGCTGGTGTTCTCACACCTCAATGGTTGCCACCCTTTATAAAGTGCATGTTATATGCTCTTTTAGTTTATTGTAGTTCATCATAGTTTCTTCTGTTCCAACTTGGCACTATAGTATTTTAAAGTACAAAATGCCAGAGTTATAGTATTTTCTGCCTTGTTTTTTCCCATGCATTTTTTGTTGAGAGATGTGTAGAATATTTATTAAACAGTCGCACCGGCTGCACATTTTGACTGCAATCTTGCATGCAGCCGCTGAAACGGCCCTTTCTGCTAATGCATTTGTATTTTAGAAAGGATTGTACATATGATGTGTCCATTATCCATGTCTAAAAATTAGAGTGTGTGTGTGTGTGTGTGTGTGTATAAGGGAGATTTTTGTGTTGAGGTGGTGTATCCATATTCTATGGAAATCTCAAACCCAGAACAGTATAGTACATTTGCTATGAATTAGCTAAATGTAAAAGCAATGTTAATTAGTTGGTTAAGTTATTGCTTGAAAAGCTGTAAAAAAGTAGTGGCACAAGATACTGAACCCACAACAGCTTTTTTTTCTGAGTCCCAAAAAACATAAACCAACTGCAATTGACTCTTAGACACCACTTCTAGTTTTAAAATCAGTGGCGGCTTAAAAACCAAAACTAAATGCGCATGTGGAAAGATTTGAGGTTACACTGAGAGACTGTCATTAAAGCAATGAATCCTGAGTCACTTATGTTGCTTGGAATTGCACCACACACACTACTTCGATATTCAAATTTCACTTTTTGTATTCTGATGTGTAGTTTAATGAATATGAATTTAATAAATATTTTAATTCATGACTTGTTTTGATGATTTTGTTTGTATTTCATTCATAAGAAGTAGAAAAGAGCATTGAGACTGAATGACCAATTTCATGTGTAATGGAGGGTGCAGTACCACGTTGTGCTTTGCTTTTATGTATAAATCTGGCCTTTAGTTGCCTGCATTTGTTGATCAGGACCAGAATGTCATATTTCCAATAGAAGCTTGACAGCATCAGTCACGGGTGAAGATAAAGTAATGGTCTTACAAGAGTATTTAATGTACATACTGTATGTTTAGCTTGTCCATTTTTTTTCAGAATGAAACATTTATCTGTGTGTAAACTCCAGATGTTATTTGACTCCTTGCCACAAGGGTTGTGTGGATTATTCTGTTGTACTTACAATGTCTTTCTATTTGATTAGAGATCTCAGAGCATCAAGGCAGATTAACTCTCCCCCCTATGGTGTAAATAACCCCACCAATCTCTTCACGTCCATGGCAGCACCGCACAAAGCATTAAGTTGTGGAGACTATATCGATAGCACTTGTGTTCGGTGGTTTAATTAAAACCCCGCTCACTCAGGAGGCAGTGTCACTGCACTGAGTTATCTTCCACAAAAAAAATCAGGTTTTGTCATCATGTTTGTCACAATCTTGTGTAAATATCTGCTGAATTACAATGTTAGCAAATCATATTAATGACAGCCATATCTTAGAAATATTGCACTAAGAGAAAATGTCACATTAAACATTTTGCCGGTGAGGAAACATCGAAGTCTTACTAAAACTCTAATGAGTTTTTGGCTTACTTTCCCAAATGTAAGATAATCAAGTGGGTAAATTTAGAATTTTTAACAACTTTGAAAACCACAGTAATAGCAGTACAAGACTAGCTTTGACAGTGATGTGCTGAGGTATCTCCCTTTAGGTGGCCAGGTTCAGTCTAAAGTCTTGAAATTATTGGTTTGCCTTTGACTTCTCACCTATTGTATCTTTGGCCTTGAGGCTGGAGGGCTCATGCTGCTTGGCACTTCCTTAATACAAAAGGAGGTTGACTTCTCTGACCACTTGGTGCATGGCTGTGTAATTGAACTCTGAGATTTCATTGTAAATTTCAGTGCTATTCAGATCCTACTCAGATCCATAATGCTTAAAATAGTAATATTTCTAGTAGTAGTATTTTCCTACTTTTAGTGGTGCTAAGTTTATTATTATGAGTAAAGTTAATGTTGTTATTCAAGCTGAATTATGCATATGACCAGAAGTTACCCACTGACTGACCTAAGATCAGTGCCACCTTCCATATGTGTGTCAGCTTTGTAGTTTTATGAACCCTGAAGAATATAGGAAGTGTGGCAACTTGAAAAATAATTTTCCTTCAGTACCTGCCTGTGCCTGTACTGCGCATGGGTGGACCAAGAGGGACAGTAGAAGACTGCGACTGAACTTTAATATGGCTGGAGAAAAAAAATCAAACCTACTGTATTTCAGAGCTGCAATCACCTGTTCTGTTAGTCAACTCATCTTTCATTCTTAAGGCTAGTAAGTGAACCATGGTTTGATTTGAAAGCTTATAAAATTTGCATTCTCCTCTGGAAAATGATACAATTTACACACACTTTCCCTTCCTCAAGCGTGTTCTTAACTCCAAAGAGATGGCATCAGCTGCCACGCTGAGAGCAGCGCCACAAATTTTACACCTGCTTTCTACTGACGTTAAATTTCAGCTGCAGTTTCCTCTGTCGCAGTGGTGGTAAATCAGGTGCTGAGTTTATTTGTATAAATTTCAATTCTTTCCATCTTTATTTTTGCTTCCCTAAACGGGAACACCTTCAAATGCATGAGACCAAATGCTCAAATTTCTGCAGCGCTGCTTTTCTCCTGTTTTCTGGCTCAAAAACCCACTGCGACTCCTTAGTAAATATGAACATATGCATTTTCACAAAATGAGCCACAAAGCCTTAGTAAATGTCCCTGTTAGTAGGATACATATATTCGTGACATAACTGTAGGCTCTTTGACCCAAATTTTAACTGTATGGTATATCTATGGGGTAAATTCTCTTCTAACAATCTCGTCTTCTGCAACAGTGAGCAGCGCAACTCACTATCATCAGCCCTTTTCGTTCCCAGTTTGGGTTCCAAGCATCAGACTGGTCAGGATTGTAAACATGAGTGCATTGTCTGCAGTTTGCTACATCATGTTACAAGATATCGGCGAGAAACTGCTCCCTATATGCCTTGGTTATGAATCACTATACAGTGATTTAAATTTTGAATATTGATTACTGATTATCAATTCAGTGAATACTGGGTCACTGAGTTTCTGACATGAATCATGTGATATGGTTTCAGGGTGTGGCAGAGCAGAGAAAATGAAGAATGGGATGAATGACCACATCTGTCACCTGGGATTTTCAGCCCTAAGAAATATGTAACACTAGGAAATGTGATTTACTCTATGCTCAATTACTTGAGACAAGGGACACAGGCTGACTACTGTAGTGTAGTTCAAGAAAGTCTAGACAAGTGTCAATCTAAAGATTTGAAACAGGAGGAGCTGGAAGTGCTATTATGAAAACCGAATCAGCAGCTGTGAGGCCTGGATCTGTGGTGGTAAATAAATTCTTTATTACACTGAAATTCTAATCTTTGACATTGTAAATGTTTGGTTAAAATTTACTTCTTGTGTTCAAACAAAGGCAAAGAATGAATAAACCTGATTACATAGAGGCAAATAAGACTTCAGTCTAAGCATGGCTGATATATGAAAGGGGTTTTTCCATCATAGGAACCTACCGAAAGTAGGTAACGCACATCATGGGTTCTGTGTTTGTTTCCACTACAGTGTGCCTGCTTTGGAGGTGCACTCTAGGAGCTAAATTTCGGCACTCCTCAGGAGGTAATACTAAAATCAAATACCTGGAACATGAGGGGGAGGAGGTTCATGCACACAAGGCAGTCACAGGTTATTGGTTAAATGCCTGTGTCTTCACACTTCAAGCAATAGCATTACAAGCCCCGTGTGTAAACACACAGCTGACTGTGTGTGAGAGAAGAGCAGCCCCTCCCTGCTCTAAACAAAGACCGACAGAGAGAATATTCAGTGGAAAAAAAAGAAGCAGGACCATCTGCGTCAACCCTAGAGGCTACGCTTGGTGATGGTTAAGGGAAGTACGGATTAGACCACTTGTTAGGTTCTGATGGTGGAAACGCAGCAGAATTGTATCTAATTGTACCGGAGTAAACCAGCTAGCATAGTCAGGCTTCTTAAAACCTAAGAACTCTTGCTTATCAAAAATTTGTTAACAGTATAATGGTGCATATACTCAAACAAAAAAATAGCTGTGATTCTGTGTCGGTGTTAGTTTCAACAACAAAAACTGATGAAAAATACTCAGACGTCCTATTTTTCAGGACAGAAATGAAACTAAAACAAAATATGAAGCAACGTTCAATAACAAACTAGGATGATGTTTTACATTTTTTGTCAATGAATAAAAAGTAGGGCAGCACGGCAGTGGGTAGCGCCATTGCCTCACAGCGAGAAGGTTCCGGGTTCGTGACCTTTCTGTGCGGAGTTTGCATGTTCTCCCCGTGCTTGCGTGGGTTCTCTCTGGGTACTCCAGCTTCCTCCCACTGTCCGAAGACATGCGGCTCAGGTTGATTGGTGACTCTAAACTGCCCATAGGAGTGTGTGTGTGTGTGCGTGTGTGTGTGTGGGGTTGTCTGCGTGTTGGCCCTGCGATGGACCGGCGACTTGTCCAGGGTGTACCCTGCCTTTCGCCCAATGCCGGCTGGGATTGGCTCCAGCCCCCCCGCGACCCAATTCGGGACTAAGCAGTATAGAAAATGAGATGAGAATAAAAAGTAAATGATAACGTGAAAGACAGATGAATGGACATGAAGTGACTTTAACGACCTGCTGCATCTGTGGAATCACAAACTGTAGGTGCTGATCAGTAAAGGTTTCCTCCACCAGCCAAAATATCTCTTGTTCAGGAGCTGAATTGGCCTCTTGATGTGCTTCATTGCCATCTTACAATCAGTAACCTTCTGTCTCTGGCATTAGCACTTTCTGGAACAAACAGGATCATGAATCTTATTCATCAACAATCCAGAGAATTACACACAAAAACCGCTGGAACACACTAGTAAAATGCAGCAGCACGCCATATGAAATGGCAGGATGAATTAACATGAAATTCTGTGAATGTAGATGTAACATTAACATGTAACATAACGTTCCTTTCAGTCGGATATCGTTTGTGTTGCTGTCAGTTAGTTCTAGGATTAATATGGGTGGTCAAACATAAATCGTCTCTAAATGTTCGCTGCAGGGATCTCGCAGTTTTAATGTTATCCAACAATTTAGTGTAGCCTTTCAAGCTCAACCCAGTGAAGAGGATTTTAGTACAGTGAGTCCAACTTCTGCGGAGCAGAGGGACACTGTGAATAAATAAACGCTGTTTTCCACAAACCTTAGGACAGACAGGAACAAGATGTGTAACCACGGTAATTGTACACAATCAGGATGATGAAGGTATACAGGGAATATTAAAAATGTATCTAAAGTCTAAAAATTATGAAAACTAGTCAAATATATTTAGTTTTTGACTAAAACTAGACTAACAAAAAACAAGACTAAAATTTGATTAAAAATAATATGCATTTTTGTCAAGAGACACAAACAAAATCAAATTCATGTGTCAAAATGAACAAAACTAATTAATTATGGAGCAAACCGTACATTTTGGGAAGGTTTCACAGAGCTGAACAACCATTGTACTGGAACAGCTTTGGCAGTAAGAAAATCTTTGACCCCTTGGGCATGTACTAATGGAGCAGTGGATTGCGACATGCACTTGATTTGCGAGTTGTTGAAAAAACAATTACCTCATGTTGTTATCCAGATCCATGCACAAACATGCAAACTTGGCAAGTGCAGTCTCAAAGACATGTTGAGTCTCCAGGGTGTTTTACATTTACATTTTTAATCATAGGTTGTGGCTTGGTTAATTGTAAAACTCTGTTACCCACAGACACCAAATGCAGAACTTCACTTCAGGAAATTAAACTCCTAATGGACACATATTCAAGCTGGCAGTTACCAGTTCCCCTATCATGAGTACTATTACAACGTTAGTGTCATCCAGCCATCCATTTTCTTACGCTTATTCGAGATCGGGTCGCGGTAACAGCAGGTTCAGAAAGGTAGTCCAGATGCCCCTCCTCTGGTGGGATTCTGAGGCTTTCCCGGGCCAGATGAGATATGTAATCTTGGCAGTGTGTTCTGGGTCTACCCTGGGGTCTCCTGCCAGTTGGATGTGCCTGGAAAACCTCCTGATAAGATGCCCAAACCACCTCAACTGGCTCCTTTTCATGTGAAGCAGCGGTTCTACACCGAGTCCCTTCTGGATATCCGATCTCCACCCCCTGCAAAGGAAAGTCATTTCCGCCGCTTGTATTCACAACCTTATTCTTTCGGTCACTACTCACAGTTTTTGACCATAGGTGAGGGTTGAGCGTACACTGACGGGTAAATTGAAAGCTTTGTCTTTCGGCTCAGCTCCTTCTTCACCAGAATGGTCTAGTACAACATCCACATTACTGCTGATGCTACCCCTATCTGCTTGTCAATCTCGTGCTCAATTTTACCGTCAGTCATCAACAAGACCCTGGAATATTTAAACTCCTTCACTTGGGGCAGCAACTCATTTCCAACCTGGAGGGAGCAGCCCAAGATCACGAAGATATAGAGCAAATTTTAATAATGACAAAAGCTAGATTAAATTGTATGTAGTTTTTGACAAAACTAACAAATATAAAAAGACTAAAATCTGACTAAAACTAATATGCATTTTTGTCAAAAGACTAGAACTAAAATGAAATCAAATTCAGATGTCAAAATTAATACAGGTTAATGTAAAGATAGTATGAGAGTTTATGGAGTAACAGTAAACTTTAATTTGTAATTCATAAATGTTCAGAGATCTGTTTTTCTTTTAAGTCACCTGTATAATAATGACATGACATTTGTCATCTGAACCAAATCTTACCTACAGTGATATATAACAATGAAACACTGAAATTTCCCCTACCTACCTACCATATACTGTAGCTTTTCAACCAGGTCCTGGTTGTACAAACTGAACGTCTTATGTGCAACCATATACTACTGAAAGTGTATTAATCCTGCAGTCCAACCAGTTTCTCCTCTTGCATGTGTCCAGTCTACCCACAGGTAAACAGAGGTGTAATGAATACATTTAAGTTGTTGTCATGCAGGGAAAGGCTCATTTCCTGTTCAACAAGTATCCATGGAAACTCCAATTCTGCAGGTAGGGTGATATCACTGGTGGTAATTGCTTCAAACTGATACATACTTTTACCAGATTGACCTTTATCAAAACGTTGAGCCATATTAATCATCTGTTTAGTCTCCATTTAGGCTGTGTTCTGACTTTGTGAAGTCAAATTGATTTATAATGCCGTCTGTAGGGAGGCACCAGACGGCAGCTTTTCAAACAGAGCTGAATGGCGTCATTTCACCCTGTATGTCAGGGTGAGTAAAAAAAAAAAAAAATGAAAAAGGTAGCATCATAGCAGACTATAAAGGCTTTAATGCTGTGTCTCTTTGAGCTATACAGGATTCATCAACTTCAAATGGTAACCATTGGCTTCATTTTTCATCATTTTTTTCTGAGACATTGTCATCTCAGAAGAAAGTTGCAGGGATTTTGCAAGAAAGGTAGCAGCAGATTGTATTTAGCTAGTACTTACTGTTTGTTTGTATTAGTAGACCAGAGAGCCCAGTATTTGTTTCTATTGATTGAGGCAGCAAAATTATTTGCATTTGAATAGAAGGAAAAATTGATTTAACAATCCTATTGTTGTTTTTATTACACTTCTAATGTTAGGATATTAAAATGTTACTATAAGGCTAAGTTACAGGGCTAACATACAAATGGTAGCCTAATTTCCTCTTGTTCAAACAAGCTCTGTTGCATCTCTCTGTCCTAAGTTGAAAAAGTGGTACAGCAGTTTTGCTCGAATAGCTAAATATCTCTCTGTTTCTCCAGTGTGATATCTACAACCGTGTGACTCAGGCTGACTGAGCAGTGAACAAACTAGTTGGTAACTACGCTGCCTTAGGCTGAACTCCTCCTCGTGGTCAAGCAAAGTCCGCTACACAAATTGCAGGTCCAACAGGAAAGCATAATAAACTACCTCAGCAAACCAAGCTAAAAATAACTAATTAAAACAAAATACTGTCTTAGTAATGTACTGCGTTTTGTCTAATGCCTACAGTATATTCTAATCAGGCTGTGTTGCTGCTTTTCAGTCTCTTCCCCCTCACTCTCCTATTTTCTTGTCTAAGTCAGCACAAGCAGGTGGAGCACAAATAGCTGCTGCACTCACAGGTATGAGAAACACAGGCAATCTGACAAGTTTTTTTTTTCTTCCTGAAAACATCATTTAAAAATATAGGTATGACAAATATTCACGTAAAAAAACACTTTATGCTTTTCTGAATATTGTAGTTGTATTCGGCTCCACCTCTAGAGTTGACATACACCAATAGTGCCAGTTTTAAAGAATTAAATCCTCAGTCTTTTATTTCATTTTTAGAAAGAAAGAGCCTTAGAGAAATTACATTTCAGTTGTAAATCTGTGGCATATGTCAGATCATCTCAGTTTCCATCACTGACATTATGGGTCTATTTATTATCTATAAATGAAGATCATCAGTCATTTACAGTATATTGATTTTACAGAAGTGTGTTTTATTGTCTTGTGGAGACTTCCCCTTTGAGATATTTCATAGGTTCAGAGGACTCCATCTTCACATTATAGACATGAGCACATATACACAAGTCCGGATTCTCTCTGTCTCTGAGTCTTAACACTACTAATGGACAGCATGATGATTGGGAACAGTTATGTTAAAATGAGAGTTTCTCCGTCTCATTCATGTATTTATCTAGTCCCTATGCTGTCTTCACATTGCTACTTTCATTCAGCACTTAACATTGACTTTGCAGTTGGCCCGTAGTGTAACTACATTGTTAATTTGCTTAACACCAACCACTTTGTGCTACACAGTTTAGTGGATGTTCTCGTTTAGTAATTTGTGGGGGGTTTTGTAACCGGGAGTTACACATTTTCAAAGTGTTCTCAAAAACATCCCCTGATCTTCCCTGCGTATAATTAGATTCAGATTCTCTTCTCTGATCATTGTCAACACGTTATCCTCTGCCAGTCCCACAAGCACCATTAGGGTGAGTAGCCCTGCCTCATTTGCCTGTCTTTTTTTCTTCATATTTAGCTGTGACCCCAAAGCTGTTTGCTAAGCGGGGGAATCGGGAAAGGATTCACTTAAATGAAATGACAGGCTAATAGCGTTTAATGAGATGTTTTGGCATGATGTCATCCTCTGGAGCTTGTTTGTAGAGCAAGGCTAGCTGACACTGCCCATCTGCAACCTCTGACTGTGTGCATGTGTATCTCTGGTATGCACATGTGACTTTGTGTGAGTGTATGTGTGTTTTTGTGTATGTGTATAGCTTTGAACAGACAGGGACAGACTAACACAGTTAATGGAGTGAGATGTAGGCAGACCTGGCACTGCACAAGAGGCTTTTACCTCCTTAGCCTTGATTCAAAAATTGAGGTAGAGCGATGGTCTGAGAAGACCTGAGCTGTACTAAAATCACTGACAGGATAAAAGCACTAAATGTGCTTCTAAGAGGGAAGAGATGATTTGAGTGAGAATTATTAACGAAAATGAGGAGACGACCACCTACACACATCCTGGCAAAAACCCAGCAAGAGCTTAAAGGTCTCCAAACTTGGATATGCATATGTGTACTTAAGAAAGTTTTTGGTTAATAATCAGCCATTTTGTACTGTACAGATTTATTTGCCTTCTCAATTCAGGAATGTGTCATTTAGATGACAAATCACCAATGTCCTGGCAATTGGTAAAATAAAGTTGTTTACAGCTATTTTTTTGACAATACACCTCAAATTAAAGTTTCAAGCTCTTTCAGATTTTAGAAATCCACAGCCCCCAAAGAATTCCACTCCAACTCTCAGGTGTCAGTTGTGCTTTGTTGTTACTGGCATTTTTGGAAACCATCGACATTCTTCCACCTTCTGTTGAGTTTTCAGGAAACATTGTTGGACCTGGACCCAATAAAACGCCAGCAACATGTCTAAATGATTAGACAGCATCCGTGCAAATGAAAGGCACAGTTTGCCTGAATAGTCAGTTGAGTTTACAGTTTCTCTTCTTTTGCACACCACTCTTGAACAGCTAGAGGAGGGATCTCTGTGTCACATTTCAGATTCATTGATTTTAGCTTTGACTTTTATCCTATTGTTCCAACAAAACTGGTTAAACCCAGAGATATGCACTTATGTCACTACATCAGTGCTTTTTTAAAATGCTGTTTTTGAAGTAGCAGAGTCTGAATGGCAGCAACACGCCTTGCCTTACATCAGATGCATACATGAGAGAGTCAGAATATCAGTGGCCGCTAAGTGTATGGTGTGACCACCCTTTGTTTTTAAAGCAGCACCAGCTCTCCTCAGTAAACAGTATTTCCAGGTACTTGGCAGGTTGGCTGTTCCAGGCATCTTGCACCATTCCTCTATGGATTTAGTCTCTCTCAGTGGGGACCATACTGTGCCATCTGTTGCAGGACTCCTTGTTGTTCTTATTGCTGAAGATAGCACTTTATTACTCTGGCTGTATTTTCAGGCTCATTGTCATGCTAAAGAGTGATGTGACCACACCTCCGTGATGGTATTGTGCCAATCTAAAGATCCAGAGTGCCTAAACCTTTGCATGGCATTGTACTTGAACAAAAATGTTAACATTCAATACAGGATTAGTGATATTTGCTATATGGAAGCCGTATTATGGTTGAAAAAAAGTATACTTTCAGACTGATTTGACTTTCAATCCTGAAAAAGACAAGAAATGGTTGCAGTGAATGCTCTGAATATTAATAAATGTTTCCATCCACAACGCTCAACTGCCACCCTCAGTGTAACAGTCAAAAATAAACAAAACAAAAAAAACTCTCTTATGCTATCGGCTGAAGTAATTGGTAATTATGTTTGTCACGCAATTAGGGAAGACTGGCAAACCTAAATGTTTCGGAAAGGTATGTTCCCTGCATAAAATTAATTTCCACGACCACTGTGTACTTGGAATTTAATAAGCTATTATCACATAATCTGCATTATAGTTAAATGCAATAACCATTGCAGACTCACTCACAAAAGGAAACCCTAATGAGGCTTGCATGACTTATTGTCTGTCTTGCAGTTGGCTTCATTTATAGCCATGCTAAATTGACGTGGAAAATATTATTAAACCCACTGAACCATCCTTTGTCTAATTATTAAAGAGCAATCTCAACATTTACATTTCTACATATGCACACAGTGAGGCTGTTTCATTCTGCAACCCAAACTAAACCTTTTGAGCCCCTTCTCTCATCTCTGTGCTGCTGCATGCCCAGAATGTTAAACTGCTAAAGAATACAGGCTATTTCTAAGACTTCCTCCCTCTTCCCTTGTGTTTAATCTGGAAAATCACCATACACATACCTTTGGTTGATGTTCAAGGATGTGTTGAGCAGCTAAAGGGATAGGTTCCAACAGCTTAAGCACTATTTTTTCAACTCTTTCTCCTTTTGCAGGACTGTTGACAATATGACCCCCCCCACACCACCACCACCACCCTTTTGTCCTATATTCTCGTAAGCCTGATATTTAATATGTTGTAACTATGAGAAACGATATTATGCATGCTCAGTATAAAAGATACAGCTATGGTAAAAAGTGAGAATCCACACTTACTGTACAGCTTTGGTGCCCAGTAATTGTTAATAACCATCTACTATATGATAAATACCACTTGCTAGCTAGGAGAGAGAGTTCTATTTGCAAACGATCTGAAGCAATAACAAAAAAATAAAACTAGGATTATGGTGAACAAACATGTTTTAAAATGTTGTAAATATTATTCTGGTGATTATTGACATTGCCTTTTTATACATCTTCACAGAGTTGTTGGACTGCAGCTGCATCCCAGTGCACCAAACTAGGAATGTGATACCCTCTGGCCCCAGAATGAGCATTTTAGCTGATGTCATTGTTAAAAGGGTCAGTTGTAACACTACTGTTTCAGCAGGCTGCAACCCTCTAGTGGGCTTGGTAAGAGATTAACAGTTGGTCAGATTACACTTTTGGTCTATTGATGTGCTTGCTGTATTCTCTTGTTTTAGTCATGGTGTGTTGATAATTGCAGATAAGGCACAGGTTGGCTCAGTAATTCAAGGGGATGGATGCTAATTTACACTGATAGACCCTAGCTGTGATTTGTTCCTCTTATCTATAGGGATAGCCATGTCCATGGTTTTCACTATAACTGGCACTGCAGCCATTATTATGGCTACTATAGAGGCAGGAGGGCGGACAAGGGCTCATCCAAATCCATCAGGAAATCTGAGTTATTCAGCCTCTGCCCTGCTTTGGACAGGCTCAACTTTAGAGTTCATATCAAGTGATGGGTGTAGAGCCTACTAAATCATTCTACATCAGACGGCAGCTTTAGAAAATCAGTGCTTCCCCGTTTTATTCCTGCAGACAGAAGTGCATGGGGTGGGGAGAGAAGGATGCAGAGTGAAGAACAAATAGTGTCTGTGTGTAAAGGATGGATATTATCCTCATGTTAATAAAGATGAAGGGGTCATGGAGGCATTGGTGGTAAGCATGATCCAAGTACAAATCATCAGCAAGGGCTGTCATGTACAAATAGTACACGCAGTGATCACACAGGGGCTGCATCACATTAAGTCACATGAAGCAAGCCCAGTGCAGTCACATTTACAAGAGTGAGGTCATGCTGAGCCAAGCCTGAACTATGACACTGATTTCACAGGAAAAGGCAATACAGCCTGTCGTAAGTTTAAAGCACCTGCTTGTCCACCATCTATATAATAACCAGCTAAAAGGATGAATTGGAAGTGTAATTGTTATTTTTCTCTTGAATTTGTCCATAAAATTAAATAGGAGGTCCCATGTCTGAAACATAAGCTGAACCCAAATTTGTTCATACCTGAAAATGTTGGTGAATCAGTTTTTATCATAAAAAGATGTGTATTCTTGGCAGTGTATTTATAGGGGGCAACATAATCCTATATGAGGGAAGCATTCCTCAGCCCCCTGGGAACAATATACATTAGCACAAATGCCAAGTAAATGAAAACAACAAAATAAAAAGTACACTAACAGCAATTACTGTGCACACAGATTATGGGAACCAGTCACCATTGCGATATCAGCTCCAAACTGCGTGTGTGGAAGTTTAAAAGTAGTTTGATTTGAAACAGGAAACCGTTAAACATTTGTCAGCTGTCAGGGACGGCGGGGCCATGGGAGGGGACAGGCTGTTCCCAAACAAGTGAAATGGATGAGCACACTGAATCCATAACTGGAGACAATGGAGTTTTGGTTGTGTGGTCTCAAGTGTCACAAGACAGTGAACTGTAAGCAAGTGAGAACATCATACTAATGCCACAAACCCAGGCTTCATTGTCAGATTCACTGAAGCTATTAATATTATTTCTGTAGTATGGCCCAAAGTTGTGTGTCGGACTATATGTTCTTTTTGCACAATCTGTTGAAAAGCAAATTGCCAAGTGCTATAATTTACACAATAGGTAATGTTTCTGCTTATTCATTGTACAGTATATGACAAAATGTCTTTATTTTTTCATATTTTAAAGCAGTTACTCTTAGAATATTTTATGTATTTTCCAACCTTCAATAAAAAATATTCACAGTGTTTCATAGCCTAGAACTTGCTACAAAAGTTTCATTTTATTAATAACACTCATTACACATTTAACATTTCTGACCAAAAAATAATTTAAACTAATATTCAAAATGTTTTAGTTTGTGGGTATGCACAAGTGAAATTAAATCTTAGCATGCAAATGTTTCATAAAGAGGTCTAATGAGTGATTTATGTCATTTAATTCCAAAAGTATTATTGCTGGAAAGGGACACAACTGCGTGTTCAAAGTAAGTAGATAGAAATGTCAAATTTACATCATCACCAAATTTTTAATACGAGTTCAACACAGGACTCCATTGATTTCAAATGTTACAAGTTGTGCCACTGTTAACAGAAGTTTTCAGAACTGAGCAATTTTCTTTGAGGTTGATGTCATCCAAAAACAGGAGATAAGACGGATGAAGCCCAGCTGTTGGAAAACCTCTTCACCATTATGTGTTCTCTCAGTCCTCTGTGTTATCAGTATCACATCGCTCACCTCATCTGCCACAGCTCAGCAGTAGATTTATATCCTTACAGTGTGGTGCTCAGGCCCTCTCAGGTGAGTGAAGGTAGAGACTGTAGTCTTCGTAGTAGAGGCAGTAAGCAAGAGAAATATTGGACTGGAAATATTTTTTCTGCAGGTCATGAAGGATGGCCCATACTCCCTGGAGAGATGGGCCTATGTAGTGGTTTTCATACAAAATTATTTGCTTTTTAGTTTGAAATCTTAAATAGCAGGATAAAACGATGATGCTATCATTAAAATTTTTCTGTTAAATCCAAAAGTACATACTCTAAGTGCATGCTATTTTAAAGGTGCAGTATGTGAGGTCCAGTGACATCTATTGATGAGGCTGCAGATTGCAAAGCTTTCATACATCATGTTCAGCGACCCTCTCAGCCATTTTGCAGCGATTGCCGTAATCATAGGACAAATTGCGCACTTGGAAAACAAGTGCAGCCGATTTGACCAAGCACAAGCTAACGGCAGCTCACTTGACCGGTGTCATTTTCGTGAAAGCTGAATACACCCACAATAAGTGCAATTGTAATGTAATGTGCAATTATGGCATTTTATTCGTCAGGCCTATTAGTAAGCACTCTGCCAGACTTTACTGTAATTGCAAGACAAGAAGCTTTGGCTCACTTGATGCAGTTAACCTTAAAATGTCCCGTTTCTTTGTATCTTTGCTGCGTTGATGATGAGGATTCATTCTGTTTTCCTTTTTCTTGTGTTAAAGTTTAACTATGATCCTCCATTTAACAAATTATAGTTCTTAAACTCATAACAGTTCTTCCTCTTGTTTCTAATGTTACTTCTATTTGTCTTTCAGCCGTCTCCCAATTTAAGCTGCTACTTCCATGTGAAAATGTGAAATTCATGCCAGTGTGTGGTTTGTCCATTCTGGGCTATTGTAAAAAAAACATGGTGATAACGATAGGATACCAACTCCTCTGTAGATATAAAAGGCTAATTAGCTAAAGTATAAACAGCAGTTATTTTCTGGTGATTACACATTAACGAAAGCTAATGCTAATAGAGCTTACAAACTCCACCTTTAATCTAATATAAACATTGCGATCGAGAAGCTGTAGGGATTTATTTAAATGCCACTTTTAGGAGATGTAATTTGACTGTGGTGCCTCACATGGTGTCACAGTAATTAAACTTGAAGCATTTTGTACAGGTGGAAATGAACAGATATCCACTGTGCTACCTCTCACAGATTCCCATGGGGACTGTGCTCTCTTCAGTTCAGCTGGTTAACCAACTGGACAAGCAGTGCTTTTAGCAAGTACTTGATGAAGTAATATTTGGAAAATATAGGTGTCGGTTGGAATATTAAAATCAATGCCCATGTCAGTCTCTCTGTCTGAGCTGTGTTGCAACTCATGTATTTTTTAAAATTCATTTCAAAGTGACTTGTCATATTTACAAATGTGTGCTGTACTTCAAGAACAAACGTATGCACTCATTTCTGATGAGTCTAAAATAACTATTTATCCATCTATAGTATTCTACATGCACACATGAAGAGGAGAAATGAACAGAAGCCACCTACATACATGCTACAATCTTGGCTTGAGATTGCTAAAATTGCTCAGGAAGGCTGTAACAGGGCTTAAAATGGAAGCGGTGTCCATATTTTGGTACGGACCATCGGGACCATACTGAAGATACAGTTGATCAGAAGATAGGTGATTTTGCTGCAGGAATATTAAAGTTAAAAAAAACAAAAAACATTTTTTGACTATTCTTATTGTAATGATAATCACCATTGAAATCCATTTTAAGAACCACTGTGAAGTCAAAGCAACCAAAGTTTGAGCTGTCCATGAAGGAGCAAGCAACAAATGTTGATAAAGCCACCTCTCTATAGGTAATGTCTGATATTCAAAGAATGGGTGGATACCATAGGAGGTACAGCACACACCAGATTAAGTTATATTTTACTATATATTATACTACAACCACATTTTCACTCTGCTCTTTCTTTTGCTGGTCAGCTTGTACTACATTTTTTCTTGCTTCCCTCCTGGGCTGAAGGAGATGTTATAGTGTTAGGGCATTACCAGTCCCCGCTTTGTCCCAACCCCTGACCTCTGTCACTTTGGCACATGTTTACACAAATCAAATGTAAGGAAGTAAAGTGGGCCAGGAACCCTGCTTGTCACTACACACGTCCCATGATCACAGCCTTATTTGCAGTCTACTCCCACAGCCCATGATTGATGGAAGGCATCTCATTAATGCCACAGCAGTCCAAGGCCTCCTAACATGCCAGTTGGCATGTTTTCCTCACTCCGACTGTTGCACTGTAATTAAAAGTCTCCTGGAAACCAACTGTACTCCTGAGAATGAGAAATGGATCATCTACTACTCTACAGCTTTGATAGTGTTTGAAAAAGCAAGAGAGAGAGTGTACAGTAGGGGCAAATAGGCAATGGGGCAATGGGGAGAGGATAAAAGGAGGGGTGTTGATATGATGTGAATGATTTATTAGTGTAGCTGGACACTTAATAATTACTTAACACACACACACACATAGATCACCTTTACAGTATTTCTGTCAGACGACCGTGCCAGAATGGAAATGATACTGTATGTGATTGATGCTAAGACGCATAGGCATGGCCCAGGGTGAAAGCAGTGCAAGGTCTTACATATAAAAACATCAATCAGGGAGCATGGGTTGTGAAACACCGGAGGTCCCTCACTCTTTACACTATGAGCATGACTTGCTTCAGAGGGAAGAAGGGTTCTTTCACTTAGTTAATGAAGACGCTGATGCTGTGAATGGCTGTTACATGTAGAAGAAACATATCACATGCTGCTGTCATGCAAACCACAGAATAACCTTAACTGTTCACCAGAGCTGCAAACAAACATGCATCACACTATATGGAGTCTTCCCTGTTTTAAAGTGAACATTAAGGCTGCCACATAACAGAGCATAGGCAACCTAAAACAAAGGTATAATCTGTTTTTTTTTTGGCTGCACCAAAACACATTCCATCTGGAACATACGGTAAGAGTGAGTGCAGTTTATTAGGCTTATTGCTAATGAGATTGCAGGTTTGTTTATTGTAATTCAGTGAACCTAGATTCCACCACGGAACTATAATTATGTTTTATTCAGATTAAGCACATACGTACACAGACTGTAGAGTTAATATGCTTCTCACTAACTTAGGCAGTGTTGTCTTGGCAGCTAATTTCCAGCTATACTATGAATGTGACCAATGTTTTTCATGTGCTATTTTTATTTTTTAGCTGATGCGTTTGGCATCAAAACTTATTTCCACTTGAGTTTCTCCTGCCACCTTACAGTGTGTGCGTTAGAGCCAGGCCTAGAGCAAATGAAGCATCCCCATCTTGCAAGCCAATTAAATCAAATGTTAACATACGGTACTTGAAAACAAGTATGGCATTTAATTTTAATATCACTTTTTTGATGATTCCTAAATTCCAGAGTGCTTTCCGTGACACTGAAAATTAACAACACCTTAGAAATCTCCCTCTGTCACAGTGTTCTGCACACCAGAATAGCTTTTACCAGTATTTTCTTCTTCTGTTGTTTAAATTGGAGGATTTTCCACAGAGATCTGCCCTTCTTGGAGCTGAGCTCTGGAAACATCAGCTGATTATCAAACAGTACTGCAGTGCAAAAAATGACGTGACTTCACTGAGGTTAACCTCCCGAAACCCCACAGTCTTAGGTGTGACTGGTGCCTGGAGAATGTTTCACCTATTTACACTTTATTGAGTGGATGCAGATATGTTTTTTTTTATTATTTAAAAAAGACAACAACAGTAACAAATAGAATGAAAGAAAGTGGATGTACAGACTTCAAAGCTCAGGGGAGGAGATAGAAACAGTGAATAAAGGGTTGCTGGCAGGGACTGAGATTATGAAGTTTGAGATCATGCTTGTCCAAGATATAGTCAATTTTTTACTACAATTAATATCAGTTTATATACAATCAGGGTTTATTGTCCAACTTTCTGGTAGCCATAGCAGGTAGTCAGTGCCCTCAGTTAGCCTTTTGGTCAAGACTCACAGCATGTTATTAAGATTTATAAGACAATTAAACAAATCCCCATGATTTCATATTTGTGCTTGATGCGACTCAAAGATTGAGGCACAGATGTAGCTGTGAAGAGAAAAACCAACAAGCAAGTTTGTGTATTTCTTTTCATGTCTGTACGCTTTTCCTTGAACTGATCTGAAAGCAAAATGTTTCACTGATTGACACTGCAGCAAAATAAAAAAAATCAATTGTTGCTGTAGGTTCCGGGTTCGGGCCCCACCTGGGACCTTTCTGTGTGGAGTTTGCATGTTCTCCCCGTGCTTGCGTGGGTTCTTTCCCGGGTGCTCCGGCTTCCTCCCACTGACCAAAGACATGCAGCTTAGGTTGATTGGTGTCTCTAAATTGCCCATAGGAGTGTGTGTGTGTGTGTGGTTGTTCGTCTATGTGTTAGCCCTGCGATGGATTGGCGACCTGTCCAGGGTGTACCCCGCCTTCGCCCGATTGCCGGCCGGGATTGGCTCCGGCCCCACCCGTGACCCCGTTCAGGGACAAAGCGGTAGAAAATGAATGAATGAATGAATGAATTGTTGCTGTTAGATGTTTAGTTATTTTAATTTTAGCCTATATATAATTATGGTCTGTGAGCACTCTCACTAAATTACAGTACATCTTGTTCAAAAATACGCTAGACAAAGTGTCAGTATAAATTGAGAGGATTGTATGAATTAGGCTGATAAAATATCTGAAAGTGCAGATTGTTTATTTGAGTATATTCTGTAACATAGTCTCAATTAATCATTTAAATTCATGTTAAAATATAGGGAGTAAAAATACATTGTCAGAAAAATAAATCCTCAAGTACAGTAGAGATACAGTACCTAAAACTCTACTTAAGTACAGTAACAACGTATTTGTACTTCATTACTTCCCACCTCTGTGTGTTAATGCTGCAATACATTGGCATTTGATGTGCTTATTTGTTTAGCCAGCCCTTCACATAACCAGAGTCAACCTGCAGACACTGCAGTGAAAACTAAATAAATACCTATCATTTTGCTTCCCTCTGTCCTTGTATCTATAACTTGTTGAGACTGAGGTAACTAGCTACATGCTAAAGGGTTGTTCTCTCCACTTACTGCAATGGCTCGATTGGACAAACATGAGAAATCATTTCTTTATGGCACACACAGACATTTATGATGGCTTCACAAGGAATAATGACTTAAAAGCCTTGTTACTTTCTATGATGATTAGTCATATCAGAAATATCTGTAACAACCATTTGTCCAGTATGGTTTTAAAACTAGAAGTTCATCATACAGTATCTGGAATGAGTGACAGTTATTTTGCTAAAGGACAGCTGATTACAGATGACTTCAGTTACAACTTATACACTGTCCCCCATCTTGGCTGCACAGAATAATGTGGGGAGACTCTATAAATATGGCTTTAAATTAATATATTCAAAGAAAGTTCAGTGGCTTCTGTTAGAGAACAGCAGTCTGCACACTGTCAGTTAGCTTTTTGTAAATTAAAAATGCAACATTTTATGTCAGCACAAAAAAGAGCATAACTGTTTGCATTTGTTTGCAAAAAGAAAAGAAATTTCATCATGCTACACTGCTACAGACTGTGTAAACATGAAAAAAAACCCTGCTTTGCTTGATGCTAATAAAATGTGACCGTCCCCAGGCAGTACTTTCTGGAACCAAACAGAGAGAGTCTAAATTTGAAAGCACTGTATGTATTACTTTGGCATGTTTCCTTCACCTTGACTATGACTGCTACATTCTCCAGCAGCTGATTATAATGTGTTTATTTTTTGAAGACCAGATGCACAAGAATTCTGGGAAGTCTATGAACAGTCAACTACAACCTACTGTGGAAGTCACTGACTGCAGTGAACCAGAAAGGATGTGCATCCTGTGTTGACAAAATGCACCAAAGCCACTGCAAATAGTTTTTGAACTGTAATTCAGTCGGGCTGTCGGGTCAACAACTGAACAGAGCACAAGCAGGACAAATCTTTTAAAGAATAGATGCACAAATTTCTAGTAAAATTGTTCACGCCAATAAGAGTCTAATCCAGCTTTTTATCTACTATCCAAGTTCCTTTTGTAATGTTATGTTCAAATGCTATTTAAGAATTTATCATTTTTCTATATTAAATACCCTTTTTGTTCCAGTCACATGGTCATGTTTTTAATGGAATATTAATGTATCCTGGTGCAAGGACATTACACAAATTACTTGAGTGCTGATAGGTAAAAAAAATTATGTAGTGGGCTTTCCCTTACACAAACAGTACAACTCCCATTAGAGAAAAAAAATATTGCAACACAATCATGTTGCACTATCTTAACCTGCAGCTAAAGAACACTTAAAGGCAGGCCTTGGAACATTTCTTTTTTATTCATGTTTTTAGGTATTAAAACATTTTTTAATATTACATGTTGAGGACTAATGTTCAGTGACATATGGGAATAACCAAGCTATGCAAATAGGCCAAGAAGGTCAGTGCAAGAGAGCAAAAATAACATGAGTAATATTTTTAAGTTTAAATTCTCTACAAATCTAAATAATGTGCCTGGATGAAAACACATTTGTATCGTACCATTTTATTACAAAACAAGATATTAAATTGACCAACTAATTCACAGCTTATAATAATCAAAAATGTATAAGAAATTAGATCTGTAAGCGCAACAGGTAACAAAATCCAAACACAACATTTAAATTAACATTACTGATTAATTGATGGGTTATTTTAATTGCTCATGTTGTCTAATCAACAGTCCAAAAACCCAAAACAAATTCAGTTTACATTGTAAAACATAGAAAAGCAGCAACCACTCACATTAAAGAAAGGGTCATTTAAGCTTGAGAGAGCTCATGAAATCCTTCAAATGCACAGCCTAAATGAAGAAAGTGGAAATTGCAAACGTAATTGACCACATGAAAATGAGCACATACAGTGAAGTCCAACATTATACCCTGGTTCTGAGCTGGGAGCCCCTGTGCTCCCAGGAAGTGTATTCTGATTTTTTTTTTTTGTTTGTTTGTTTTTGCATTAATGAGGTATTAACTACAGTAAATTTTATATCTTATCAATCATCTTATAATGTTTTGTAATATTTGTCTATTAAAATACTTGTGAAAGATCACGTGAATATTTGTGACCTGAATTTACACTTGCTTTTTTTTCATACTGCACCTATTATAGGATCATACCACAGTGTGGCATGTATGACATTCTATTGAGCTCTTTGAAATCTATTATATGTAGGTGATCCAAAGAAGAGTAAAAGAGTATTGGCACCAGTCTTTAAAATGCACAAGTAAGAAGAATGGCCTCAGGCTATGGGCCGCCTGCACCAGTGAAGTTTGGTGAAAGCGTGGTACTGCAGTTGTATTGCTTTTTTTAATTGATCTGCTTATCTTTAATTACTGTTAAAAAGATAAAAGTAGACCAATTGTTGTTTGCTGAAGTCTAGGATTTAAATTACTGTTCAGTGAAACAAGGCTGGGAGCATCTAAGTTCATTTAGCGTTAGTTCAATACCATTTCCATGTACAGCCTCAGTTGTGAAAGTACTGACAAAATATAATTGTTCTTCCTATGTTATGCCTTCCAAGTTTGAATATAATGAATAAAAATAGCTATTGTGCTCAGATGACTATGCTCTGGGGGTAAAAAGCTTGCTCAGAAAATACATACTGTATATAAAAGTGCACCAACTACAACAGCTACTTAAATGACCAGTAGCAGCAACTGACTGTGACTACCTGCCGAGCTGAAACAGCCTCTGCTGCTAAGGATCATTATTTTAAAATGCCACTTGTCCTTTCTAGTTATTTATGTATTTTTAGGTATTGTTTTTATTATTGTATTTTTGTTACGGTATTTTATTGTGATTCTTTTTTTATTGTTATTGTTTAGTTTTTGTTTTTTTTACTATATTCAGGTAAAACAGTATTTAAGTTGCATTACATAAGGCAATTAATAGCAACTTTTAAAGGTTTTACTCTGCCAAAGTCACTCAAAAATGGACAGGGATCTAAATATTTTTCTTCAGAGAACAATTGTCATTATACTATCTTTCCTTAACCTTTTTCAGTTCCACCCTTTTTAAAATATTTCTTTTAAATCAGAATTATTTAAAAATGTGATGCTAATTAATTTCCAAGTTGCCTTGAATTAGGGTCTCAATCTAGCATGCAGATGATCTAATGGGAAGCACTATTTTCTGTTTGTGTAATCAACAGAGACTATTTAATGAAACTGGTTCCATACATTTTGTTTTTCTGGATTGAACTGGGAATGAGTCATGGATTTAAAAATGGAAAAGCACAACATGTGCATAGATGAGTTTTGCAACTGTTGCAATGTGAACAGGATTGAAATCACTGACCAGTGCAGGAAATATAAAAATCACCAGACCTCATCTAGAGAAATTAATCCCATCTGAATGACGTTAAAACCTAAAAGGTCACTGCCAAAATAAACACTACTGTCATGTCAATACAAATTAAATGGTCAGAATGGAAGTCATAACGAAGCAAGGCCAGTCCATATTGTAATGAGTGAGCATATGTTCGTACATGCATCGTCGCTCATGATGTGATCAGTGAAATTAAACTTGTAGTCAACAGACATGATCACATTGTCCCTAATCTGACAGGCTCATTCATCACCCAATGGCAGATTGCTTCCTGTCAGTGCAGGCCTCTCAGTCTGTTCTGCTGAAGTGCACTGATTGAAATATGAACGTATTAGCGCAGGTACTGGGGATTTTCAACTGGATAAGAATAAGACTTCATTCTGAAACAGGTTCTTAATACTCAGTCTTCAATTTAAGATTATAAATGGCCTAGGCCATACAGTCAGTACAGAAAGTATTCAGACACTTTCAAGTTTTCCACATTTTGTTATGTTTCAGACTAAGCGTGGGTTCACTTCAGTTTTTAACTTCTCAATCTACATGCAGTACTTCACAATGATAAAGTTAAAGCAGTTTTGAAGTATTTTGTAAATTTGTTAAAAATAATAATAAATATCCAATTTGCATAAGTATTCAGACCTTTGTTATGACTTTTGCAATTGAGCTCTGGTGCATCCTACTCCTCTCAGTGGTCATTGGGATGCTTCTACAGGTTGATTAGAGTCCATCAGTGCCTTATTACAATGTACTGGATATAATCAGGAAAAAGGGAATTGTCCACAAACCTGCAAGACAGGATTATGTCAAGACATAGATCTGGGGAAGGATACAAGAAGATTTCTGCAGCATTGAAAGTATCCAAGAGCAGAGTAGCCTCCATCATTCTCAAATGGAAGAGATTTGGAACCACCAACAGACTTCGTAGATCAGGCCACCCAGCCAGACGAGTAGTCGGCGATGAAGGGCCTCGGTCAGAAAGGTAACCATGAACCCAAGGGTCACAGTGAATGAAATCCAGAGTTCCTTACAGAAGGACAACCATCAGCACAGCACTCCACCAATCAGGCCTCTATGGTAGAGTGGCCAGAGGGAAGTCATTCCTCACTAAAAGGCACATGACAGCCCTCTGGGAATTTGCCAAAGGGCACAACTCTCAGACCATGAGAAGCAAAGTCCTGTGGTCTGATAAAACAAAGACTGAACTATCTGGCCACAATTCCCAACGCTGTGTGTGGAGAAAATCAGGCACTGAGTATCACCTCATTAATACCACCCCTACAGTCAAACACGGTGGAGGTAGCATCACGCTGTGGGGATGTTTTTCTATGACTAGGACGGGGAGACTAGTCAGTCATAGAAGGAAGGATGGATGCAGAAAAATACATTGCAACAAGACAACGACCCAAAGCATACTGCCAAGAAAACAGGAAACTTTGTGACGGTCCAGGAGTGGTCCAGCCAGAGTCTGGACCTGAACCCAATAGAGTATCTCTGGAGAGACCTGAAAATGGCTGTGCATGAATTATCCCCATCCAACCTGGCTGACCTTGAACAATTCTGCCAAGAATAATGGAAGAAATTTCCAAAAGAAAGGTGCCAAGCTTGAAGCTTTATTCTCCTTAAGACTTGAGGCTGTCATTGCTGCCAAAAAGTGCTTTAACCAAGTACTAAATACAGGGTCTGAGTACTTATGTAAACAGGATATTTCAGTCTCTTATTTTTAATACATTAACAAAACACTCCAGGAACCTGTTTTCACTTTATTATTGTGGAGTATTGTGTGTAGATTGATGAGGAAAAAATTGAATTGAATCCATTTTGAGATGAGCCTGAAACATAACAAAATGTGTAAAAGAGGTTTGATTTTACTGAACAGCTTTACCAATCATTTCTTTACCACTCACAGAAAATTAGATTGTCTGCCACTGCACAGAGATTAATTCCTAACCCAGACCAGGTGATGCACAGCTCCAAATAAACAACAGTTATCACATAATTTACTTACACCCCTTATATCCTAATTAGGCATGTTTACTTTGGCAATAATCATTTTCAATTTCACGCCATTTTAACTTGAAGTTAATTAAAACAAGGTTGTTCATTAGCATAGTTCTAGACCCTTCCCTAGCCGCTGCACCTGCTCCATAATGCAATGCAAATGGGTACCGGGGGAAAACTGTAGTGCTTCCACATTTTCTGCAAGAAGTCTCAAATGAAATGGCCAAAACAGAAAAAGAGAAAATAAACCGGTAGAAATAACTCGACAAATATCATCACAGATGGCAAAAACACAGTTTGAACTATGCTCATTAAATGTTATGTTCATAAAGAGAGACGCACACAATAATGTGGTCCTAATATGAGTTTGTTTTTTTCTGCTGAAGAAACATTTCAGTGTCATCTGCACCAGAGCACAAAGATGCTAATTAGCATATTTCCAGACCCTTGGCTTATCACTGCCCTCATGTTGTAACATCATGCATATGACAGACACTGGTGCTTATCAACATGTCAAAAGAAATGCTCTCCAGAGAGAGGTTTTTGTTCCATAAAAAACCCAATTCAAAGAGGCTTGACAAATGACCTTTCTGAAAGTAAAAATGAGCAGAATCATGCTTGGTAAACAATTGTACTGAGAAGTGCACAACACAGAGGTTCCATGACTTGAGGCAGCACTCATGTTAGTTTCCCATTTGAATGACAAATTACATGTACTTTTTCTGCAAATTTGAATGAACTATTTGTCATTTGGCAGTGTTCTAATAAGGTACTGCAAGTAGTGCAATGTACTACAGTCAGATTAGGTGAAATATTACTAAAATCCATATCCATTTTTTTAAGTTGGCTGACAAAGAAACTCACAAACTGTTTTGATTAGGCCATTTTTCACAGAAGCATCAGTCCACAACAAGTATATTCTCCAAAAGACACACTAAATATTAACAACTGTGCGGTAAAGTAGCTGCTACTTAGTGCTTTTTAATTTCCATTGTATTTATTAAATAAAATTTCTGTTTCTCATTTAAGTCAGGGGCAATACCTGCGTTGTGATCTAAAAACCAATACATAAGGAGTGAGCAATGTAATCTAACAAACACAACAAAGCGTGCTACCATGTGTGCACACACACTAACACCAAAGCTGTGCTGCACAGATGTTGTTACACAGATCAAGCTGATAAACCTGTGGAGGAACAAACGCATAAAAACCGAAGTCACAAAAAGTTTTCTGTGTCAACATCGCAACATAATTATTGTGAATATTATAACTGTACTTTGACATCAAAAAATGTTTTTAAACTACACCCAGGGATCTCTCTAACATGATTTAAAGTAATTCTCTTCTCTAAGGCTTGGCTGTCTGCAAAGAAGAGAAACTGAGAAATGTTTTTGCATCATGAACACCATCAATTTATCAGTTCTTTTTCGTATGTTGGCATTGTACAAATTGTGGCGCTCCTCAGTATCATACCAGCATGACACTGCTTGTCTTTCTTCATTTTTTCACTCAATGACATTTTTAACACCTCCACCAAAACTGATTAGCAATATACAATAGCAGCTGCTGATGTGCACAGATCAATGATTCCAGAAACACAGTGAGGAAACAAATCAATTATTGTTTAAACACAAGGTTCCGATGTGCAGGAATCAATATATGAGATGTATTACATTGCAGATACTCTGTAGAGAACTGAAATGAATTTTCTTTCTTTCCTCCTGTTTGGACAGCAAAGCCAAATGGAGCTCTGTGTCATTTGTGACCCAGTTACAATCACTGCTGCCATTATGTTTCCCCATTACCAACCAGTTGTGATCACCAGAATCAAAATTTTTATTTGAGGTGAAAACTTGAAAGTGTTACCTTGCGGGGCATAATCTCCAGGCAGTTGCGCGTTCATGCGAGCTTGTCTGACATCCACCGGTGCCCCCACCATATTGGCAGAGTGTTATATTGCCTTGTTGTTATGTATATTTTCAGTGAAGCTTATAAAAAAAAAATTGTCATGCTGTCCAGTTTTGAAGCAACAGCCACAGCAGGAGTTGCGTGTGTTCTAGAACTATTCTCTCATTTTTAGGAAGAGGGTCTTAGTTTTATCATTCTGAAATAATTACAGACTCTTTGGAGTTATGAGGGTTGCAAACCTAATCTAGAGGTACCCAAGATTAAACATTAAATGGCTGTAAACGAACATGCCATGGCCACTTTAATGCATTTCAGAGAAAGAAGTATCGGAAACATTCACAGTACAGGTCTCATTTGGGACAGAGAGGAAAGCCAAGCTCTGACTGCATCAGCTGAAAGTGTAATAGACAATCAAAAGGCTAACTTAGGACCAATTTGACAAGTGATGGTATGCCATTGTGATGTCAAGGAAGAAAGACATAAAAGGGACACTGCCTTTTATAGCAGAATAAAGAGAATTTGAAAACATATGCAGTTTGGTTTCATTGGATTTTGTGTGCCCACTGACAAATATCATGTATATTTCTCCAACACCTTTTCCTCATTCCCTCAACGAAGCAGTTGTATGCCATAATTAAATTACTGCTGCAGATTGGATGTCAGGCAATAGGTGCATCCATCCATCCATTTTCCTCCGCTTATCCGGAACCGGGTCACAGGGGCAGCAGTCTAAGCAAAGATGCCCAGACTTCCCTTTCTCCAGACACTTCCTCCAGCTCCTCCGGGGGAATGCCCCTCCAGTGTGTCCTGGGTCTTCCCCGGGGCCTTCTTCCGGTGGGACATGCCTGGAACACCTCCCTAGGAAGGCGCCCAGGAGACATCCGAAACAGATGCCCGAGCCACCTCAGTTGGTTCCTCTCGATGTGGAGGAGCAGCGGTTCTACTCTGAGCTCCTCCTAGGTGACCAAGCTCCTCACCCTATCTCTAAGGGTGCGCCCGGCCACCCTGCAGAGGGAGCTCATTTCGGCCGCCTGTATCCGGGATCTTGCCCTTTCGGTCATGACCCAAAGCTCATGACCATAGGTGAGAGTCGGAACGTAGATCAACCAGTAAACCGAGAGCTTCGCCTTACAGCTCAGCTCCTTCTTCATCATGACTGACTGGTACATCGACCGGATTATTGCAGAAGCTGCACCGATCCGCCTGTCGATCTCCCGTTCCATCCTTCCCTCACTCGTGAACAAGACACCAAAATACTTGAACTCCTCCACTTGTGGCAGGAACTCCCCACCAACCTGAAGGGAACAAGCCACCCTTTTCCGACTGAGAACCATGTCCTCGGACTTGGCGGTGCTGATACTCATCCCATCCGCTTCACACTCAGCTGCAAACCGCCCCAGTGCACGCTGGAGGTCCTGGCTTGAGGGAGCCAACAAGACAACATCATCTGCAAAAAGCAGAGACGATCCCCAAACCAAACTCCCTCCAGCCCCTGGCTGCATCTAGAAATTCTGTCCATAAAAATAATGAACAGAACCGGTGACAAAGGAGAGCCCACATGTGGACTGGTTGGGCAAACTCCCATGAACCCTCCACCACCCTGAAGACGGTATAGAGCTGGTCCAGTGTTCTGCGGCCAGGACGAAAACCTCATTGCTCCTCCTGAATCCGAGTACCCTGGCATAGACTTTCCCGAGGAGGCTGAGGAGTGTGATCCCCTATAGTTGGAACACACTCTCTGGTCCCCGTCCTTGAAAAGAGGGACCACCACCCTGGTCTGCCAGTCCAGAGGCACTGTCCCCAACTGCCATGTGACATTGCAGAGGCGTGTCAGCCAAGACAGCCCCACAACATCCAGAGACTTAAGGTACTCAGGGCGGATCTCATCCACCCCCGGTGCCTTGCCACAGAGAAGCTTCTCAACTACCTCAGTGACTTCAGATTGAGTGATGGATGAGTCCACCTTCGAGCCCCCGGCCTCTGCGTTCTCATCGGAAGACATGACGCTGGGGTTGAGGAGATCCTTGAAGTATTCCTTCCACCATCCGATGATATCCCCAGTCGAGGTCAACAACTGCCCACCTCCAATGTAAACAGTTTTGGCAGGGCACTGCTTCCCCCTCCTGAGGCGTCGAATTGTTTGCCAAAATTTCTTTGAGGCCGACCGATAGTCCCTCTCCATGGCCTCACCGAACTCCTCCCAGACCCGAGTTTTTGCCTCCACAACCACCTGGACTGCAGTCCGCTTGGCCTGTCAGTACCCAACAGCTGCCTCAGGAGTCCCACGAGCCAACCAAGCTCGAAAGGACTCCTTCTTCAGCTTGACGGCATCCCTTACTTCCGGTGTCCATCACTGGGTTTGGGGGTTGCCACCACGACAGACACCGGAGACCTTATGGCCAAAGCTTCGACCGGCCACAACGGACCAAGCTCGAAAGGACTCCTTCTTCAGCTTGACGGCATCCCTTACTTCCGGTGTCCATCACTGGGTTTGGGGGTTGCCACCACGACAGACACCGGAGACCTTATGGCCACAGCTCCGACTGGCCACATCGGCAATGGAGAACATGGTCCATTTGGACTCAATGTCTCCAGTCTCCCTTGGGATCTGGTCAAAGCTCTGCTGGAGGTGGGAGTCGAAGATCTCCCGGACAGGGGGTTTTGCCAAATGTTCCCAACAGACCCTCAAAATACATTTGGGTCTGCCGAGTCTGCCCAGCTTCCTCCCCCGCCATCGGATCCAACTCATCACCAGGTGGTGATCAGTTGACAGCTCTGCCCCCCTTCTTCACCCGAGTGTCCAAGACATATGGCCGGAGGTCAGATGAAACAATGACAAAGTTGATTATCGACCTCCAGCCTAGGGTGTCCTGGTGCCATGTGCACTGGTGGACACCCTTATGCTTGAACATGGCGTTCATTATGGACAAACTGTGACTAGCACAGTCCAATAACAGAACACAGCTTGGGTTTCAGATCGAGGGGGCCGTTCCTCCCAATCACGCCCCTCCAGGTATCACTGTCATTGCCCAATTGAGCGTTGAAGTCCCCCAGTAGAACAATGGAGTCCCCAGTCAGGGCGCTTTCCAGCACCCGTCCCAGGGACTTCAAGACGGCTGGGTACTCTGCACTGCCGTTCGGCCCATAGGCACAAATGACAGTGAGAGACCTATCCCTGGCCCGAAGGCGCAGGGAAATGACCCTCTCGTTCACCGGGGTAAACTCCAACACATGGCGGCTAAGCTGGGGGGCTTTAAGCAAGCCCACACCAGCCCGCCGCCTCTCACCGTGGGCAACTCCAGAGCAGTGGAGAGTCTAGCCTCTCTCGAGGAGTAAGGGCCCGGAGCTCAAGCTGTGCGTGGAGGTGAGCCTGACTATCACTAGCTGGTACCTTTCAACCTCCCGCACCAGCTCGGGCTCCTTTCCCACCAGTGAGGTGACATTCCATGTCCCCATTGCTAGTTTCCGTGTCCAGAGATCGGGTTGTCGGGGCCCCTGCCTTCACTGTGGGGAGGCCTGGTCACCAGGCGCTCACATTCGAGCTCCAACCCCAGGCCTGGCTCCAGGGTGGGGCCCCGGTTGCGTTGTACCGGGTGACATCACGGTCCTCTGTTTAAATTTTTTCATAAGGGGTTTTGAACCACTCTTAGTCTGACCCGTCACCTAGGACCTGTTTGCCTTGGGAAACCCTACCAGGGCATATAGCCCCCGACAACATAGCTCCTAGGTTCACTTGGGTACTCAAACCCCTCCACTACAATAAGGCGATGGTTCAAGGAGGGGGCAATAGGTGCAGTTCTCAAAAAAAGATTTTAAAATGATTTTATATATGTTGTAGAAGAACCTTTCCCAGGGCCAGACAGGGTCCAGTACTCACCAGTACAGTTCTCTGTCTGCTGTCAAAAATCACTCAAAGTCTAAACAGTCTGTTGCAAAGCATAAGATTTACTGAGGAAAAAAATCAAAAACACCCCAATAGCATCTGTCTCTGAACCTGTCTGGGCCGTTCGGCGGCCCCTACCTCTCCTCTGTCTTTCTCTCCTCTATTCTCTCGATCCTGTGGGCTCTGCACCTCAGCTGCGTTGCATTCCAGTAATTAGCAACTGGTTTGTCGATGCACACAGCTGGGGTGCATCCCGATGATTACCTTCTCCTCCTTATTTATACCGCTGACAGATGCTCCAGCATCGCTGGAACATTAATTATGTACCGCGTAACATACAAGTGGTTAGAATGCTACACTGACAGTTCCATTTTGGCTTGACTCTACCACACTACCTACGCGCTACACTAACTTACACTACACTACATATTATACATAACGTACATAACTTTACTTACCCCTAGTACGTGATTAATGCTATGTTTCTACCGCGTAAATGTATGTGTGTAAGATGCTACGCTGACAGTTCCTGTGCATTTTGGCATGACCTTATCCACATTAGTTACGCGTTACCCAATATATGTGCTTTTGTCTTCCATGCCGTCAGTCCCATGGTTCACCTGTTTTGATTCCCTCCACCATCTCAACTCTACCCGGACTGTACTGTATATGTACTTGGACTTTGTTATGTTCTTTTGATACTTTGTGTTCTTTTGTAAGCAGCAACCAACATGTTTTTCCCCCTTGCACCTGGGTCTGCAAACTTGAGTCCAACCTCAGTCCTCCCTCACCCTCCTGGTGAGGGGGGCTACCATAACAGATCCATGGAAAGGAACAACTACAGAGCTTGAGACATTCCTTTTATACCCTCTATAGCTCCTCCTTGTCTGGGACTTGCTTCATCACACCTTTCTCTTTGACCTACTTAGGGATATACTATTATTTCATTGGGCAATATAGGTTTAAAAAAAAATAAAGATGACTTCACAAGGCAAATGCGAGTCATGCCGACTCCTTCAGGTTCAAATCCAGGTTAAATCATTGACATCCCTTGTTTCATAACATCAAAAAACAAAACAAAACAAAAAATTCTTTCTGTACATAATTTCACACCTAAGGGCTGTGCTGGTGACCTCTCTTGCCTGCTGTCAAGGCCATCATCCTTGCTTAGTCTGGGAATCTGTCCAAGCAATAGACTGATAAGCTTTTTTTTCTCTCTCTTGCCCGGCTACTGGGGTCATCTCACGGTCAACTCTCTCACCTCTGCCTGTATCTTCCTTGTCAGCCTTGTATATATTAAATTAAAGCAAAATAAAGCACAAAGAGCAAATGAGAACAAATAAAGCAGCAGAATAGAAAATGCCATAGATGGCACAGAGGTGCAGCACATTGAGACTCTACAATTCACACAAAGGTCAACTGTGAGCACTGACTGAAGATGACTGCTAGCATACCAATGTGTATGAGGAACCCAGAGTGGCACTGACATCTGCAGAGCTTCATTCAGCAAGCTGCAAAGCATAACCATTGTGGTAATTACTCATAATCCCATAATTTTGGATAATCTTCAATTTCTATGGCACTTTAGTATTTTGAAAAAGTAATTTTTAGTGTTGTTAATTTAATGTTAAATAGATAAATCTGCAATTTCCCCCAGTCAATATATAGTCATAAACTAGGTCTGAGTGATTAAGAAAAAATATTTTCAATTACAATTTTGGCTTCCAGCGATTAAAAAAACAAAACGGATAAAATGATTATTGTGCTGCACTCCATTTCACTATGATGCTCTTGTTTTGTCTTGTGTTATAAATCCAGTACAACCCTTCAGCGCTCTACAGGGCAAACATGTTTTGCTCACAATGGGTGAAGTGACCTTGAGTAGACAACACATAAACTCATTACTGTACATGCAATAAAAGCCCCCCGAGTAAAAAGGCAATAAGAGTAATCTATCAAAACCTGCACTAAACAAGCATAAATTTGTTGAGAGGCGATCATTTCAGCTTTGCCAGGAGTCTTTCATCCACCACTAGTGTTTGTTAACCATAACAATTCTGTTATGCTAAATTGTTATGAAAAAGCTAAAATAAAAGTATGCATCCTTACTGTTAAACAAGAGGGAGGGAGATGGATGTGGCCATGTCCTTGTGAGCCCAGCAGACTGAGGGACTCTTTAGATTATGACAGGCAATACTGTTAACCTGAAGTAGCAAAGTTTTATTTGTAAAATAAATATAGAGAAATAAGTAATTTCCACTGAACTGTCAATCACATTTAGGTAGATTGAATACTTTTTTGTTTTTCAGTTGAATCATATTTAGAGTTCAAGAAAACCCCATGTTAAAAGAAGTTTTTTAGTAGTTCATCCATGATGTTTCCAAAGTCAGTGTGCAATCATGTTAAATAATCTCAGTATTGACCAAAATTTTTGAATATTTTGCAAATTTATTGAAATTAAAAGGCTAAAATATCAAAAGTCAGGAGCTTCGTGTGCATCCTGTTTCATCAAAGAGCCCATGGCATGCTCATTTCCAGCCATTTAATGTTTAATCTTGGGTACTTCTAGATTAGCTTTGCAAGCATCATAACTCAAAATAGTCTAATTATTTCAGAACGATAAAACCAGAGAGCCTCTTCCTAAAAATGAGAGGATAATTTGTGAACGTGCACAACTGCTGTTGCTGGTGTTGCTTCAAAAGTGAACAGCATGATGAATGGCAGCAGCATTAATTAATTTGAATTTCTTCTCCATTGATGGCTAAACAACAGTATACTGTATGTAACTATCAAAAAAGGTTTTTAACACTCTAAACAAAGCAGGTAATTGAGAAACCCCATATTTTAACTGGCATAACACAAACCTAGCAACTTCTCCAGCCAATTCTCTCTAATCTTACAGAAACAAGGCATTAACAGACATGTAACATGTGCTTTGGCTTTTAAACTTACGGTTAAGTCCTACTAAGTAGTGGAAACATCCCTTTCAGGTAACTCCAAGGTCGGTAAATCCAACCGGTGGTCACTACATCTCCCCGCACATAAAGTCCCAAAGTAGTGAAATTAATTCCAACAGGTAGCTCTGCCTCAAGCAGTCAAACCAAACAGGTACTGTGCTCTGGGGGAATCCAGCCTTGATAAGATGATCATTCACGGGCCCAGGTTGCTTCACTGGCCAGCTGCTTGTAGGTTAGACCCAGTGAGGTAAAACAGCAAGTCCCTATACAGGAACACTCCTGGACAGGCAGTAACCTCAGGCCATGTGTTTTTCTTCACAACCTCTGGTCAGGAAAACTATATCCACAAAACTGGGCGCAGTCTAAAAATTCCACTTTTAAAATGGCATCAGTGGATGTCAGGCAAGCTCTCATGAACATGCAATGGCCTGGAGATTATGACCATTCAAGGGAAAAAAAGTCTTGCGAGTGAGAGTTTGCAAGACCTGTATAAGGCGATTGCTTCTGCATAGAAATACTAGAACTTCTGTACGCCTCATTTTTTTGAGCTTCAGGTCACATCTAAGATAATAATTCACCTTTGTAACTTTGTAGATAAATAGAAAGAAAGTCACTTTCAGCTTTTCCCGTGTAGGGGTCGCCACAGTGAATCGTCACACTCAACAACTCGCATGTTGACATTTGGCACGTGTTTTACGCCGGATGCCCTTCCTGACGCAACCCTGATTTGAACCCAGGGTGCTGCGGCGAGAGCGCTGTGCCTTAACCACTAGCCTACCAGGGACGACCTGTAACGTTGTAGATAAATAAAAATAAAATAAAAAAATAGAAAAAAACAAGGAAACGCATGCCATGGGATCTTTAATTATTTTGGATGTATCTAGAACTTGAATAGAAACCACCTGTGGCAAACTGATACATACGTACATGTGTGGGTCCCACAGTTCACACTGTATGTCAGGACAAAAGCCAAACCATGAAGGCAAAGCAACTCTGTTGATCTCTGTGAGAAAAGTGTGGATCAGGGCAAGGCTGTAAACCAACTAAAGCTTTGAGTGTTTCCAGGTGATTTCAGAAACTAGGAAATGGAATAAGTTTAGAACCACCAGGATCAGGGACGTGCATAGAGACTTTGAGGGGTTGTTGCTCTAACAGTGGGGCTAAAGTCATCTTTCATTTTAGCTTGAAAGAAAGTCACTATGATTTGAGAGGAACATGTCTTTCAAAAACAAAGGATAAGAACCAGTGTAAACAACCATTTTATTTCAGCCAGAGGGGTGAACTTGTGGGACATTTGTAGTGAGAATTTAAAAACATGAACTACACTTATCAAGCTCAAAAAAATTATTTAAAAATCATTTCATCAACATACATGAGTTAAAATGTAAATAATGATGCTTAGAATTTGAATTTTGTAAAGAGGTAAAGACATTTCAGCCTACATCCTTTTGGTTTGTTATAAGGCACAATACATATCTAGGTCTTCTTTGTGCTTTTGTTTTTCTTGTTTCTTGGTGCCTTTGTTTTCTTTTTCTTATTATGTATTATGAAATTATTTTGCCATGTTTGTATAGTTATACAGACCGAAATAAAATTCATTCATTTATTCATTCATTCAGTCTAACCTGAAACCATAAATCAATGTTCCATTTCTAGATTATCCATTTTTTTATCATTCCAACCCAAGTACAGTATCCATGGTTTCATATTTTAAAAAGTACAGCTGAAACTCATCTTTATAAAAAAAAAAAGTAGTTATTAGAAAAAAACATACTTTGTGTAAAATATCTTTTTCAAAATAGCATTTTGTTTATCATTGATTAAAATGTTGCTTTTAGTTTATTACCCTACTTCCAACTTAAAAAATGCTTCTGAGAAAATAGATCTACCTCATATTAATCCATTATGAGGGAACTATTACTTGACGCTTCTGTTATAATGCTTCACCTGCTGGTTGTTTAAATCCAGCTCTGCAAAGCTGCACTCCCCGCCTCCCTCAGCTGTTTTTCTCTCTGCTTAAGTGTCCTCCTTTGGGAAGGCATTGCCTGCTGTAAGTACCAAAAATTAACTTTAAAAAAATCATGCATTACAATTAAACACCACAAGTTATCACCACATAACAAAAAATAAGATGACTTCTATCAGCTACAGCTGCTTGTTTGTAGGAAAGTATGCATGATCCAAGACAAAGCAGCTCCTGTTATAAGATAGAAAGAAGCTAATGCAATTTTATCCATTTAAAATTAAAGCTACAACAGAAAAAGTGATATATAATCAAAATTTAGACTGCCACATTCCGGATTTCTGGATTACATCAAACTGAAATATGAAGTGACACCCGCTCTTTTGCCGTCATTATTCCACCGTCACACTGTCGCTCAAATAAATTGTGGCAGAATTATCCATGATTGCATTTGAAATGCAAAACAAGTGAAGCATTTTAAGGCAGGAGGGCTGTTGAGTTGCCAGTAGTTTGCAAGGTAATGCAAACTTTATCACAAAGGTCTTATTGAATATTCCTAAATGTACACCTGTATTAAAATGACAGCAAGAGAAATCTCTCCTCGTATTAGGATGCATCCAGTAATCTCATTAATAATGTCCCTAAATCACAGAATTTATGCAGGGGGACCAAGGTTCATATGTGATAGATTACATGAGATGAAGGAGGACACTTTAGTGATTTTTCTCTGCTTACTTCCTTTCTTTTAATCTTCAGTTCAAGTCATTTCTTGTTGTGATTTTCTTGACTGTAGCCAGGATGTGCATGGTGTTATTTATCAGAAGCCTGCTTCCTGTGATGTCTAGTTCCAAGCAGAACAGCAAGTGATGCAGTTGACACCCTGGAAACTCAGTTGAATCATGCAATAAAGCATCTGCCCTTCAGCAATTATGGTTATGAAGCCGTGAATCACAGCTTAATAGGAGAGAGAGTGAAGTGAAGCTAAAAGGCGTTGTACCTTAGTGGAATTTGTCTCCTTGTGTACATTGCCATTTAATTTATTGAAAATAGCTCCTATATATTCATAGTGGATTTACATTACGCCAGTAGACAGTAGGGGTGTAACAAAACACAAAAATCACACTTCGGTATGTACCTTGGTTTTGAAATCACTGTTTGGTTCATTTATGGTACAGTAAGGGAAAAATACAAGTCATAAAATTATTTATAATTTATTTTGAACTTCTGTAAACATCAAGAGTGTATTATTTTTAAAAACAAACTTTTAAATGAAACAAATAAAATATAAAAAAGGAATGGAATAAAAACTGGAACACTGCTGAAAACTACTACTACTAAGTGCTCCAGTAACCAGGGAAAGGCTGTTTAAATGAGTTTGTACTGTGCTCACTTTTTCCATCTATTGACAAAAACATACCCAATCACCACCGAACAAACCTATTAATCAGGAGACCAGAGCACAATAAACAGTAAAGAAATAAGGCATCTTTTCCACTTTTATTAGTCCATTGTTGTATTTCACCAGGAAGCTGAAGTATACATACTGTCACCTGCTGGTAGGGACAGTTATTCTCTCACCCAGGGGCAGAATGTAGTCAGCCATTGGCTGTACTCTGTGTGGCGTGTTCAAGAGCCACTTTTTCAACCTAGCTCAGACAAAGCCAATGTGAGGTGACGCAGCAGTCGGCCTTCATCAGTTCTTTTATGTTGACTTGGCGTTTCTCTGCCCTAAAACCCCCTAAATTGAAAGAAACATGTCTCTGTGATTTTCTTTTTTTCATCTCTTTACAGTCATTTTCTTTTTCTTTGTGCTTATTTTGTAGCTTGTTGTGGTTGTTCTGATTTTGCATCCCTTTGTACTCACCTTTTACCACTTTTCTGTAGTTTTGCATCTCTTTTATGTCATAGTTGCATCTCTTTGTACACATTTCATCTCTGTACTTATTTCTTGTCCCTTAGTAGTTGTTTTTTCTTTTCTTTACTCCTTTTTTGTCTTTTTGTTGTCATTTTGTGTTTTTTTTTCATATCTCTCTTTGTGCTCCTGTTGTGAGCGGTTGTTTTGCATACTTCTTTGGTTTGTGTGTTCATTTGACATGGTTTTGTATTCATTTTGCATCTCTGTGTACTCTATTTTGTCTCCTTGTAGTATGTTTACATGTCTTTTTGACCATTTGGTGTCTCTTTATAGTCATTTTGCAACTCTTTGTAGTTGACTTTTGAACAAGAAATGTTGAGTCACTCCAGCAGAGGCTCAGAACCCAAATGATCAGGGACCCTCTGGACTTGTTCTTGGATAGCCTGTAGAGTAGAAATAATAGCTAATTCTAATCATGTAGTGTTTATAGTGTTTGCTATTTTATCTTAATCTACTTTTAATAATACTGTATAATAATAATGAATCATCTACAAAACATCTTGTGTATAGGGTGAAGGGTAGTTGGAGGCCTGGGGAGGGCACGCTGGTGCTCCCAGTGCTCTGAGGCACTCAGATGGCTGTGGAGGCTCTCCGAGTGGAGGCAGGGATAAACAGAGGTTAATCCTCTCAGACAGGCAGAGGAGAACAGGTCTCCTGTTCATTCACCAATGCCTTTGCTACCTAGAGGCAAAAAACCTCCCTGTCTCTCCTTAAAGGCTATTTGCTTAAACATGGATAGACACTTGCTGTCCTGGAGTGAATGGAAATGCAACGTTGGGTTTTGCTCTGGAATTCAGATATTTAGTTGATCTTTGTTTTATTTACCTTAAGCATCTATTGTGAAATCACTTATGGCAAAGAAACCACATTACTGCAACAACCCTGAACATCACAGGAGGAATTTTGAAATTATGAAAAAAACTATGTATGTTGGAGATGCCATTCATTTCAAAATAGAAATATTTAATAACAATTTTTTATTGTAATACTGATGAATGGAGACTCTGCTGCTGCTATGAGGGATTGTGGCCCCATGTAATGAAATTTGGAAGGGCCTGTGGTTCTCTCTGTCTGCATTTGCCCATCTATCATGTGCAATATTTTGAATGTCACAGATTGTATTTCCAAACAGCTAGTAAATGATGTGTCCTTTGTGCCATTTAAAAAATGGCAACAAAGGACCTGGAATGGGCTACACGTATCTGTTCGCATCTGTGTTACACACAGTGCTGAATTGTTCTCAATGCTTTTGTAGAAAATAGTCTTTGTGATCACATTTACATGTGGTATTACCATGTTATCTGAAGTCTGAATAACATCTGATCATCAGATTTTAACACCTAGTGTTAATGATTCTTGTTATCGAAGTTCTGCCACCATTCAGATTGGATCCTAATTTGAAAACTAGGTAGATGTAGATGGTGGACTTGCAACAAACAAGAGAGTTTGTTTTGCTTGTGTGGTGTGTAGGTTTGTACAATTTCTGTATAGTTTAGTGAATCATTTTGTCTTTGGTGGTTAACCTATAGGACCGAATGTTGCAAGGATGTATCTAGGGATAGCTGAGTAACACTTGAGTGAAAAGTTACAGCCACGAAACAGATGGGCATTTTTGCCCTACTGCTAATGTGTCTCACTTTGAACTAAATAAAAAGAAAATAGATTTCTTAATACTTTAAGTATTAAGTAAGTCAAAATATATTTGTGCGGTAAATTGGCTATGAACATCAGAGAAACTGTTACCCAGCTATCCCATCTAAATGTAAAGAAGCTGTAAGTTAGACCTGTAAAGATTGTGTTCATGGGTGTCGGGGGAGAAGGGCTGATCCGCTCCCTCGCCCCTCCAGCGTGGCAGGGACAGGTCAAGGGCTCTGATTGTCAGTGTTTATTAATGGGCCCTGCACAGAGTAGTGACAGTGGGGTGATCTCTGTGATGATGATGTCTTATTGCTTTCCCTGGGCGCCTCAGGTGCATACATATTTATGATGTACTGCCACCTTGACGCCAGCTAGAAATATCTGTTTAACACACAGCCCATTTGGATGCTTACCAAAGCAGAGCCAGAACAAAATGACCCTTGAACACCAGAGGTGGCAAAAGTACACACATTTGTTATTCAAGTAGAAGTACAGACACCTGTGTAAAAATACTCTAGTAAAAGTAGAATTACCTTGTAAAAGTATTTACTTGGGTAAAATTAAAAAAATAAAGGCCCTGAAATGTGCTCAAAGTATTAAAGTAAGAAGTGGCCCTTTGAATGATATTTCTACCAGCAGTTTTCTGAACCTCTCATCTTTTTTACATTTCCATTTTAACTTCAAAAACAATAACAAATATACCAACATTAATTAACATTAACTAATGAGAACACATTTCAAGTCCAATTAAACCTGAAAGGATATAGGCTAATCTTTTCAACAATCTCCATACATAGATGAAAACCAACAGTGAACTGCCTCTATCCACTCTTAATGTCTGTCAGTCTCCATCCTGGTTCAGCTTATTCGTCTGTGCCATTGTCCTCTGTTGTTCAAAAAATACATCAGTGAAACGCACCGCTGCACTGGGTGACATTTCTTTATTATGAAACACCAGACCAGTGTGTATGTTGTCCCAAAAGCTTCAAATGGCCAGAACTTTTTACAGAGTATGAGGTAAAGTAAGACTCAGCTGCGCATGCACGAAATCTCCATGAAAGTGCAATGAGCCATCAGACTGTAAACAAAGAACATGTCACCCAGAGCAGCGGTGTGGACATTTTGCAGTAACTGTTAAATAAAGATAATCAGTAATTCCTCGCAAATGTATAAAAACTAAAAGTAATGAGCCTGATTTGAAAATGTAGCAAGTAGAAAGTACAGGTATTTGTTTTAAAATATAGGGAGTAAAAGTAAAACGTTGCCAGGAAAATAATCAAGTATAGATACTTGGAAAATCTACTTAAGTACAATAACGAAGTATTTGTAAACCATCAGCATCAACCTTAATAAACCAAAGAATGACTTTCCATTATCATTTACATTTTGGGTGGCACACAGATGTGAAAAATGATTTGACATTGTGTGTAGTTTGGACAGAAAAGGGAAAACAACATCATGTTACAAATGAAACGCCACTGTGACACCATCAGCTGCACTCTAAAACTTCACAGTACCATTGTCAACACTTCATGGTAATCAGATGGCTTCTTGACCACCGATTGAATTAATTTCAGATCATTTATTTGACAGATTGATTTGCGACACTACACGCGTACATATTAAGTATTAACAGTTTGCACTTCCCCAGGGACAGCTGGGATTTTAAAGGGCACCTTGGATGCAGTCATTTACTTGATTAATATGGGCCACTCATGTCGAGCAGCCGTATTTGTTTTACTTACTTATTCATGTCTTCTCAGAATACAGCTCTTCTCGATACTGTTTTTTTCACTCAGCAATTTAGTTTTGTGGTCATCAGGATTATTGTCATTCTGTAGTTTGGTCCTGCTTACTGTCTAGACTGTGACATTCATTTTGTCACAGAGCACTGGCATAATGACAGATGCACAATAAAGAACCACGACAACAGCGACTCTCAAATCTAAGGAGGAGCGCACAGTGTAAATTCAACTATTTGTGAGCATATGATGTTTGTTTTTTGATGAGTGATGTTTGAAGGTAGGATGTTTTTATTTAAGCAATCTGCCATAGAGGGAAAAGAGTTTGCATCACCTTTGCATTTATTTTTTACATGACCGTCAAGCTGAAGCAGTTTTGAATATTTTCAATATTTTCTGATATTTGATTTGCCAACAATTTATTAGTTAATTAAGAACATGATCATGATACAATAGTGAAAATAATAATTACTGGCACCTCTACATACCCTCATGCACAGCTTGAATGGGACAAAAAGAAGAGCCTAATGTAAGTAAGGGCGTTATGCTTCGTGCTAGTGGCTTTTCTTACTTAGTGTGTAGCATAAATGCAGCTGTAGATCATGTGGATAAATCTTAGGTCCAATAACTATTGAAACAAAGTCAAACCCAGAGCGGTGCCTTCACTCTGAGCATTCTGAGGGCACACAAATCATTCGGCCCTTGATCCCATGCTCAGGTTTGGTGTTTGTAGCCCAAGATTTGATCTGGGCTTTTAAATCAAATGGCCTTTATCTTCCCTGCGCCTTCCCTTAAACAAACAGAAAATATCTCTCCTCTCCAAATAAGTTGTAGAATTTATCCAGTGCACAGCACACAATGATTTGTGATGACAGGAGTTGAATATTACGCTAATATTGTATGGCATTGTAAATCCACCACCTTATCTCTGCTCCCACTGTCAAATGTATTCTGAAGTTGTATTTCAGCCATGTCCCCTTAGCACTGTGCTCACAGAATAGAGAAATAATGATTGCTGTCTAGAGACAATGTCACTATCATTTTAGATAACCCAAATCTCTCTCTTTCTTTCTGCCTATGCCCATTTTCTTGGAGGTTTCTCCTCCACCTTGTGTCTTCCCCACATTTTGCTGCAGCTCTGGCTCTGTCCCCTCAAAGCAGAGTCACACCACCTACTCTCAGACTTCATTCATTTGTCTTTCTTTCCCTTGTGTAAGCTGTACTGTTAAGATCCTGTCATCTGTGGAAATGTGCAAAATGTGCAAAGGCATCTGGGAAAAGGGGTTGCATTCAGTCCATATGATGGTGCTTTAGAGAAATTAGGTGGCTTAACGGCAAAGCCAAGAGCAGACAGGATGCATCGTGCCATCTGTTGATGTGTTATCCTCTTATCTTTGCTGTACTGTCACACAGCATGTCACATATTGACCAGGAACTGCAGCTCATCACATAAATAAAAATAATAGAGTATAATGTCTATGCACAGTTAAGAGTCTTGTACCAAATAGCAAGAATTAATCCACTGGGACATGACAGAGCCTCTGACCCATTGCTTCTACTCAACCAAATTTTGTGCTGGCACCTTTGTGCTTTAATTCTTACCATCACCTTAAATGCTTACTTTTTGGTCCATAATACTTTGAGACTACACCCTCCATTTGAATTTAATGTTGTTTACCAGGTTTATCCAAGGATTTAGTGTTGTACATCCATAAAATACATGCAAAACTATGGAGCTTAAAATGCAGCATTATCACTTTTAGTTTAATGGCCTTTGTTCATTTTAAAGCATTTTGAGATATCAAGCTCGCTTGATGCACAAGGATAAGGCTGTGAGGTACAGGAGCAAAGTGACAGAAATGTTAAAAAGAATAGTCAAAATTAGCGAAGCATCTTTTCATTAGAAGCTCAAATGCTGACTTTCAGATGTCAAACCTTCAGTTTGTAACACTGTTCTTTCTGTTAAAAATGTTGCGTTTCAGTCCCAATCTGAGAGAAACCTGATGACACCATCAGGGTTATCTTTTCCAACTTGTGAAACCTTCCTCTAGAGACGTCACAAGACGATATACAACTGTGTTCACAGTCTGAGTAGTACTCCTTGCGACAGGTAAAATAAATTTCATGTTTAAAAATGATGGAATGCACTTAACATTTTAAAGCTCTTATTGCTTTTTATGTAATTTTGATATCTTTTTTGTTATTGGGATGTCTTAAGTTTCAGCATCACTAACATGGCTATTTACACAATGTTGGTAGGACCTGTAGGAGCCAGGAAACGTTTTAAAATCCTGCACATGCAGTAGATGCATTAATATGAGGTATACACTGTGAATTTCAGAATGTGGATGGAAAAACATTGCATGGTTTATTTTTCTTTCTCCTGCCGATAACTTAAAGGCAGATAACTGCCCAGCTCTCACCCCTTCCCCACAATGCCTGTTTGAGAATAGATTGGGATTTGTCTAAGACATTAACACCTCAGTGAAGGATCCAATGAGGAAATTCATCATTCTGCCAGATGCTGAAGGAGCACCTGATTACTTCTCTGTTACTTGGGAAGGGGATATTATTTAGTCATGCATCTGGGAAATGCATCCAAATATAGCTTCTTGCTGAGGAGTACATATTTATCTTTACATCCATTTCTTATGACTTTGTTCTCTTAGTGATATTTATACCAAATACTAGGTTTTGGGTTTGGTGTCTTGGTGTTTATGGTAGATAAAACATATTGTGTTTTATGCAGAGAATTTTCATTATGCAACATCACATGAACTCATTTACCAGTCAAATAGCGAGCTGCTTGTTGCAGCCTCAGCTTGTATCAGTCGTTTGGCAGGGACACCACATTTTCACAGTCACTTAAATGCTAAATGCCACATGTAAATGGCAAAGCTGGCAGCCAAAACTTAAACACAATAATAGATTGTTCTTCAGAAATGGGTTCTTAATGAGGCTCAAACAAGCTTTTCTGTCTGAAAGGGGGTGACTTTGTTTACATTGAGGCCTGTTCATGGTTTCTGCTTGCCCTCTGACAGACACAGACACGCTTCTGTTCATACTGCAATCGGGTATGAATACAGACATGTTCAACACACGTACACGACAAAATATGATGGTGACCTTTCAGAGCAAGCGATAGGAAGAAGAGCTCATTTGCTTGTTGTTGGGCAGATGATGAAATTTATGTCACACAGGTGCACAAAACAGGAATCGGCCTTTACAGGTTATTAAATGCTAATCAATTTAAATGTAGTTACAGGGGGAGATCTGTGTCTGAGAACAGCAAACTTTGGCAAAAAAATAATATGTAAACATTTTTTGGTTGAACCACAACCGACATGGAATTTTTATTTTTTTGTTTTTTTGATAAATATATAGAAATAAACTGGGTTTTCAATAAGCGGTTCCTCAAACAACCAGGAGGATTTTCCCCCTGATCCACTGTATAAAAGTGACTTTGAGTGATGTCACTCACAAGCACAAACAAAGGTAATTTAGTTCCTGCCTTATTTTGCTTGTTTTAGTGTAACCTGAGGCTATTCACAATGGATCTCTCCAGGTCCCCTAACTTAATCTGCCATTTATAGGCTTAGTGGTGGGGGGTGAGAATAGGCTTTGTGATTGGACAAAAAAGTAACCAAGGAAACTGTACTCCTTTAAGTGTTGTAAATTGGTGTAAACCCATTTATCTGTAATGTGAGTTGCGAGATGGTTGAGGTAAACATTATCAATCAGCAACTGTGTCACAACTCCTCTGACTGCTTAGGCGTGTGTTTTCAGGGTGTTTTAAGTAAACTGCATGAGTTCTGTATGGAAATTTGGAACATAATTAAGGAAAGCATTTCAAAGGTAGCCTCATAAATAATGCAAATTTTGTGTTAAATATCCCTGACAGCCAGTGCTGGCAGTGCAAAACGTGAACCTCCAGAAAGGCTGAGCTGGTCTGTCTGGTCATCAGGCGCCTCCCTTGGAGTGCTATAAATTGACAGAAATGGAGGACAGCGCAGAATAGATGAGAGCGCTTAAATGAGTAACACTCCCTATCAATAAGATTCTTAATGGGACACTATGAGACTCCAAATTGAGACATAAATAATTAGTACAGCATGATACATATAAAGCTTAGGGAAGCAAATGTGGCCCAGTTTGGTTTGTAGTTTTTTCTCATTTTTCACATTTCAGGTATATTGATTATGAAAAAGAATAATTGTACATTAACATTTAATTTTACACACATGGTTTTATATCCCTTTAAAAATGTGTTTAAATGTAGAATAAAACTTGAAGTAAATAATAGTAAATAAACATTCAGACAATGGCTTGGGAACTGACTAACTTGTACATTATTTTCTTTTCTGAGTTTGCTTTTCTCCAGCCACTGAACAAGATCTTTTGAGCAGTCTTTCACATACAGAATTCACGGTCACTGATTAGTACATAATTACCTGCTGCCTTACTTAATCAGATGCTAATTTCACACAGGCGATGAGCACAAGTTGAATAAAAGGGCACAACACAACTTTTCCCTGTACTCTCATGTAAATTTAGCCCAGTGCACTGATAGGAACAGAAAAAGATTTGTTTGTTCCCCACTGTGCATTGGACTGGGCTGTGATATAAATGGTGTGTGTGTCTGAACATCTTTAGACATTACAGACATTTACATTTACATTCATGTGTCTTTTAAAGCATCCAAAGTATGTCCACTCTATGAAAGGTGACTGTTCTCTGAACAGTTTCTTTATCTTTGGAGGTTTTTGTCCTCTTTGGTCCAACTGCTCTTGTACTGTTTTCTTTTCCACAGAGAAAAACGTATTAATTAGAAACTATTGATTACTGAGAACTTCCTTAACCAAAGAAATCTTATCACAGTGTAGTTTTCAGATCATTTTAGTGCTCAGCTGAACTTATTCTGTCTTATTTTTGGTGGATTCACTGCAGACACACACACGCACACACACAAATCTGATATTGTATGGTTCAGCCTCTCCAAGAATTGTTGGTTTAGCCCAGAGGTGTGTGACAGATGTGGGCGATGCCTTTACCCCCGATATTACTTGACTCCAGGGCTCTCATAAGCACACTGAGAAAGAAGTCAAGGTCACTCCCACTCTGTCACTCATGAGCCTCATGAATATTATAATTAATCAGAATCTTTTGGCTGGAATTAATAACAAACCTAGCACTGTTGTGCTCGGCCCGCAGATTCAAGGTTAGCTTTTGACAAACTGTTTATGTTGCCCTCCCCGTCACCCCCATTTCTTTTTAACCACACGCCCACCTTATACTCCCTGATGACATTTCTTACTCAGAACCAAAAACACCGACTGTAACTGTAGCACTTCCCTGTGGCTAGGAATAATATTAGATGTGACACAACAAGTGGTTATCAGATCCGAAAGCCTCATCGAAAAAGAAATATTGACATCTAAAATACAGTCTTTCCTTGAAGTAAACAAACGTCACCCCACCTCCTCCCTCATTCCAATATTCCAGTCAGTGTAAACATAGTGCCATGTTCTCAGGCTTTATAAATTCAGTAGTGTCTCAAACATCATGTGTGACATGCAAACAATCAGACCAGCCAATTAGATTAGAAACATTTAGCTGTGTTTACTGGTGAAATCACACAACCTCTTCAATTATGTATCTGACATTTACATACAATAGTATTTGTTGTAATGTTTCAAAAGTATTTGTAATATAATGTGATTCGGTAAATACATTGGTGTGGGTTGAAAATGTGTGATCAGTTAACATCAATTTTTAATTAGGGTACAAAAGACAGACTAATTTAATATAATGGTCTTACAGAGCTGAATGATTATCACATCTAGTTGGCTCGCCTGTGGCACAGTGTAAACAAAAGCTAGATTCGACACACTAATGTGTTAATGCAGCAAATGGTGAGATCATCATAGATATTTGTAGAGCTGTGACACAGAAGATATGAGTTTGCCTTGACCTGTTTTATTTCCTTTATATCCAGATGTCATGGTCATGTAAGACAAAAAATAAATAAAATGAATAAATAAATCGGTGTTTTGTTGCAACTTGGAAACCACTGTTTATTTCCTCTTGAAGCTAACATATCACACAGCATCTGCCATGATGTGGTCATTTGAGAAGGTCCATGCTTTAGCTGTCTCCATGTTGCTGGAGTGGAAACAAGTGTATCATTTGATGTTCTCCAGGCCTTTTCACACAAAAAACAACACAAACAAACAAAATGAGTTGCCGCTCCCACTGTTGCTCTCTGCTGAGTGGCTGACAGCTCCTGAGACAAAAGCTTGATGAGCAGCAGACCAACACACATACAGGAGACAGCATTAATCTACTCACAAGGTTGCCATCGCAGAGAGTTCAGATAGTTCACCTGCAGGTTACCACGTATGAAAGTTGGAAAACTGTGCAGAAAGAGTATGGCTCAAGAGTTTGGGTGTAAATGTACAGGGAGAGTGGTGCATTCTTATTCTTATCCACATCCTCCATTAGTATTCATTTCCACCTCTCTGTGAACTTTTTTGAGTGTCAAACTTTGAGAATATATAGCTAATCTTAAAATTAGCATCTGTTGCACATCCTCGTATACATTTCTGGAGTTGTGCTGGAATGCAGACCTTTATGTCTGCTGATTGTTTTTAGTCTTTTCCTTCAGTGTGACAAAAAAAATGGAATAGTCAGAAAACAGAAAAACAACAGCTTTATCACAAATGCTGACCTTTAATTACAAAACCTTTGCAGCAGGAGACCTTAGCTTTTACTTAAGTTGACATTTATAAATACCGAAATGTCCCAGTGAATTGCTTTTTGTTGAAGTCAGTGTATTGTTGAGTGAGATAGCATCAGTCCATTTGTCAAATACTGTAACTATTGGCTCAGGGGGCTGGCAGGGTGTGCGCAGAGGACAATGTAGAGCTGGTCTGAGCTGTCCATGTATGTAGAAGACAGATCTGTTAGCAAAGGGCCTCTCCTATCAGTCACAGCAGCGATGGAAAGTCTAGATAAAGATGGTACTCTAACCTGTTACGGTGTTTGTGTGCCCTGGACAAGAAATCAATACAGCTGGTTTCAGAGGCTGTTTTACAGTCAGGGCACCTTTCAGCTTAAATGTTTGTCTGTTTTATTCAATGACACTTCTCTGCAAACTATTACCCACAGGGAGTGGAGAACAAACGTGAAACAAATAAACTAGCTGTCGACCCATCTCAGCATTGTTTGCACTTACAGATGGAGACTGGATAGTGTGGAAATTTTCTTTACAGTGTCGAAGCAAAATCTATCACAGCTAAGATCCAAGCCATTATATTACAGCCTCAGAGGAAATATTACTTCTCTGGCTGCCTTGTTTTATCCCTGATCTTTCTGTCCACCCATCATCACAGGGATATGGAGGCATCTGTGGGGACAGGTGCCTTCCATTGCCTCTCCCTTGATGAAAGAGGATTTCCTGTCTGATATGCAGTAAAGGTTATCTGGACTGCAGTCATGTTTCTGTATAACATGCACTGCCAAGCAAAAACAGGAAAACATTTCTCCCCCAAAACTCATTTCAGCTTTGCTTTTCATTATTACCACCGCAAACATACTGCACTTACAGTATGTGGTCATAATTCTCTTTTCAGTGAGCACAACACAACTCTGATGCTTTTTGGTCTGAAATGAAAAGAAAATCTCTTGGTGATTCCAAGAAACCTTTAAGGTACACATTTAGCTCCCCCCTATGTAGTACTATACTATAAATATTGTGCTGAGGAACATTAGCTGAAGAGAAATGCTAATAATTGGAAGACTGCACAAACCTTCCGATTATTTTCTTCCACAACAAAATACTTCCACGGATTTATCACTGCGACAGTGGAACAGGACATGCGGATTTGAATAGGATACTATTTCTTCTGCTAATCTAGTCTTACATTTTGTAAGACACTGACTTGCTTTTGAACTGATGCAAATTATTTTTGGAAGTGATTTGCTATTATTTCTCAAGCTTGGGAGCAGTTCCTTTGTTTCCCTGTTTCTCACATAAGGCTACCGTCATGGCAACCCATACACCCTGTGTCTCATTTCCCAATGAGCTCTTCACCACCACTTTGCAGCCAGAGGTCATTTTAATATGTGGGACATTTAAGCAACATTTGCAAAAGCAAGTCTAAGGTTGCATATTGGCAGTTCAGCAAATCTTTCAAATATAATGTATATAGTATTTATCTTTTTTTTTCATAGCTAGATGGTGTTAAGTCCAAACTTGTTATTTTGGGTTATATATGTACATGACTTCATTTTACTGTCCAGGTGAAGGTAGGTATTATTAGCATAAATGTCTCCAATTCCTCCATAAGAATACTTGTTGTGATCATAAATCATACAGTCTAAATGAAAAATCATCTTCTGTGCATGATGAATCCAGTGAATGCACATCAAAATACTATTGATCATACCTGTTATTGGCTGATATAAGGTGTGAGATGGAAGTGCATATAGTGTCTGACACTAGTGTACAGCTTGCCTAGAAAAAGACTAGTGGTCAGAGCATTTGTTATACCAATACGTTATGGAAGCTTATTCTGTGGTTATCTGTATTATTTTGATTATGGTACTGTATGGTGAACACAACAGTATTAACTAAGTATTAATTTTCCATTAAATGTATTTTAGCAATTTTTAATTGTGTTGATTTTGCCATGCTAATTAAACTCCACTCATTCAGATTAGGGCATTTCTAGTCAGTTAAGTATTTTGTCTCCTGTGGACAAAGGCTAATTATCACTCATTCAACAGGTCTGCACTCAGGGAATATATCCCATTCTCCGCTCTCAAGGTATGAGAAAATCGGAGAAGTTCTCTTAAGACACTCAAAGGTACCACTTAAGAATCTGTTCATAACTGCTGATCTTGCTTGTGGCCAACTGTCTGGCTCAACAGCATGGCTGGATGCCCTGCACACTTAGCATTTGTCAGTAGAACTGTTGTTTATACAGTATTTCATGTTGTATTTTTGAAACAATATGGGTTTTTCAGTATTATAGACTTAAGATATGACTAATGAGGGAAATGTATGACATTTTTCATTAATCTACAGACAAAGTCAGCACCCTTAGAAAAAAAAGTCTCCCTTAAAACAGTGCAAATGAAAGGCAGGTGGTGAAAACCTCATTTCAGCACCACGTCCTGTCCATTGTGCGGCTCCTTAAATAGCCAGCAATAGTGTATATTCACAGTGTGGGTTTTCAAGCAGAATGAGAACCAGAATTAGCCTATGAACTCTTTTCTAACCCCTAAGCTACTTTTAGGAACTTAACAATTAATGGTATTACTTGTTGCTTATGTATCTACTATCCATCTTTTTTTTTATCATTCATTAGTACAATGAAATATAACAGTATGTAATGTCTCCTACTTGACATTTTTTTTTTTTTTTAAACAGAATAGTTGTGATTTCATCCAGACAAAATGCAACAAAAACATTTGGTAGAAAGAAAGCAGAGAGGAATGTGATTGTTTGGGGCTGTATCAGTTTTTTTTTTTTTTTTTTTTTTTTTACGAAAAATTTCTAAAAAAAACAAAATCTGACATTAGCAAGATGGACTGTGAAAAGGATTTTCACATAATCACTAGTTAAGGTCTGTATTTAACAGTTCCTTTCACATTTTCATGCTTTCAAACTCTAGGCTATTGAATGACTAGAAAATTGGTCGAACATTCTATGGACTCACTGCCATTAGAGAGATAAAGATATTGCCTACTGAAAAGATTGGCTTGAATGCAGGCAGACTGAGATGATTATATAATTAGCAAAGCTGCTTCATCATGCAAAGTTAAAATAACAATAAAACTGCTCACACCACTCACTGTGACAGAGAATCAGCCTCAATTCAGTTTCAGGTTTCTCTTGGTTGATTGGAATGCCATGCTGCATTTTTTTGCAGTGTGCTAATATGTTATACAACCCCAAATCAGAAAAAGTTGGGACAGTATGTAAAATCAAAATTAAAACTGAAAACAGTGATTTGTAAATGATCTGTGTCCTGCATTATATTGAAAACAATACAGCAGCACATTATTTGATGTGACACATCAGTTTTATTCTTTGTTCAAAATATACACTTCAATTCTGATGCTGCGACACATTCTAAAAAAATGTTGGGACAGTAAAGTATTTACCACAGTGTGATGTCGCTGTTCCTTTTCACAACACTTAAAAGATGTTTAGGGACTGAGGACACCAAGTGATTAAGTGTGTCAGATGTCATTTTGTCCCATTCCTCCTGCAAACAAATCTTGAGGTGCACAACAATTCTGGGTCTTTGTTGACTTCGTTTGCATTTCAAAATGCGCCACACATTCTCTACTGGGGACGGGTCGGGACTGCAGGCAGGCCAGTCCAGCACTCGCACCCTTTTCCTCCACAGCCAGGCCTTGGTAATGTGTGCAGGATGAGGTTTTGCATTGTTTTGTTGAAATATGCATGGGTGTTGCTGGAAAAGATGTCGTCTTGAAGGCAGCATGTGTTGCTCCAAAGTCTCTGTGTATTTTTCAGCATTAATGGAGCCATCACAGAAGTGTAAGTTACTTTTGCCAAGGGCATTGACACAACCCCAGCCCATGACAGACCCTGGCTTTTGGACTTGTTGCTGGTAACGGTCTTTTCGTCTTTGGTTCAGAGCACACAGCATCCATTCTTTCCAAAAAAGACCTGAAATACTGATTTGTCCGACCACAATACACATTTCCACTGTGTGATAGTCCATCCCAGATGCCTCTGAGCCCAGAGCAGTCAGCTGAGCTTCTGGACACGGTTGACATGCGGCTTTGTTTTGGCACAGTCCAGTTTTAGGTGGTATTTATGGATGTAACTACGTATTGTAGTGCTTGACACAGGTGTGCCAAAGTAATCCTGAGCCCATGTGGTTATATCGCTGAGGGATCAGAGAGCACGGTCATCCAGTTTAGGCTTGTGACCTTGTTCTTTATGCACCGAAATCCCTCCAGATTCCTTGATTCTTTTAATTATGTTATGCACTGTAGAGGGTGATGTATCCAAATCCATTCCTATCTTTTTTTTTTTAGGAGCATTGTTTTTAAACATTTCAATAATTATCTCACTCATATGTTGGCAAACTGGTGGTCCTCGGCCCATCTTTGCTCCTAAAGGGCTCAGTCTTTCCTGGATGCCACTGTTGTACCAAGTCATGATTGCAGTCACCTGTTGACATCACCTGTTTGAAATAGAATCATCATTTCATTGTTTTACTTCATTACTGGCCCTGAAATGCAACCGTCCCAACTGATTCACAGTGTGCTACAGGCATCAGAATTGAAATAAGTGTTTCTTTTGAACAAAGAATAAAATTGATGAGGCATCACATCAAATAATGTGCTGCTGTATTGTTTTCAGTGTAATACAGGACACAGATGATTTACAAATCATTATTTTCAGTTAAAATTTTTTATTTTATATACCATCCCAGCTTTTTCTGATTTGGAGTTGTACAAACCAGTCCTTCAGGACAAATGTACAGTGTAGTCAAATATCTGGTTATAATATTTCAACTCCATACCTGCATCTGGTGAGACAGCTTAATGATGTTATGATGATTACGAGCTGCTGAGAGCTTGACATTCTGGTACAGAATGCAGCCAAGACAATCACTTGTTGTGACAGGGACAAGGATCCCTACAGGAAAGGGTGATTGATTGGGCAGTCAGGACTAGGGAAATGTCCTTCACAGGGTAAGACAGCAGGCCTAGGATACTCTCACTCTCTTCCAAGAACTTTGCATTTTGCTGAAGTAATCCTCACTGCTGACATCAAAGAACTACAACTGACATGAGAAAGAGCTCTACTGGAAATGTCTCTGTCAAACAAGATGGATGCAAGTGGTCCAGATTCATAAAGTAGTGGCTCCTCTTTTGACGATGCATAGACATATTTTATAATACGATACTTTTCAAATGGCAGATTGGCATAAAATAAAATTTCTCAAGAAGCTTCATGCTGTCAGTATTACAAACTGGTACACATCTCTAGATTGTATTAATTCAATGTACATATGATCCAGGGGCTATATTTTTGTCCTTATTGCTGTTGTTTTGTGTGAAACATTAACAATTTTGTCTAATGTTTCTAACCTGAACATAGCCAATCTCCACATTGGTTCTCAAAAAAGACTGACAGCTTTGTTATTATGCATCTTCCACTGACATTTTTACATGTGACTTTTTAATATTCTGTAATTATTTCAGTTCTTTGTGGTTTTGTCAAGGCACATACAACTCAGTGCTATAATTAAAAGCTCCAGTGACACATTACTGGATGCTTATATGGAGCTCCCAGTTTTCACAACATGTTATCTTGCTAAACCTCGTCAAAATAAAATAATTTGATACCTGCAGTATGGCACCTTGTAAATTTGTCAGACCTCTGGTATCTCTAAATGCTTACAGTCAAAATCTTTCATTTTGCTTCTAAGATATCACCAACAAGCAAAATGCCCATGCAGTTTTCTCTCTCAGCTGAAATTGTGCCACCTGCTTTACATTCATCCGTTTCAGTGAGTTCTATATTAAATATTTGCACTGTGCCAAGTCATACAGAGCCACAGCACCGCAGCCATTACCACTTTTAAATGTTAATTGCTATTCCTCACACTTTCTCATTATGTTCATTTTAAATGATGTGCTGAGTTTCACTGGAAGTGTTCCCATTTATTGTCAGATACATGCAATTATGTTGCATTCGCATACAGTATGTGTCATGAAGGAAAAGGGAACTGTTCCTGTGTTGTTTTGTGCCTGACGCCGATGGAAGGCGATAAACTGTTTTTGAAAAATCATTCAAATTATTATTCCTCAAGTAGTAATCAGTAGAGTGCATTAGTGTCAAAATGGCCATTCATGGATATGGAGTTTCTCTTACGCAACCTTACTGATCGACATCGGAGTTACTGCAGTCTCCTGTTTCAGAGTTATGATTGTACAATGAAATGTCTAAATTGTGTCATAGCTATTTGAATATTTAATATACAAGAATAGAAAAAAGACAATGTTGGCTACTTCGAAAGTCTTTACAATATTTACAAGTTTAAAATTACAGGAGAGGTGGTTGGTGTAACCATGGCTACACCTGGAAGTTCATAATTGTTACAAAACATATCGTCCAAATAAGCAGTGTTGTTAACGTGGACACGAAGTACTTTTAGAACAGAAAGATAGCATACTCTGCCATACCTGTCTGAGATGGTTGTTTTTCAGGTATTTAGTCTGTGTGTGTGCACCACCCTTCACCCTCCATCCTTTGCTGTGTTACAGTATGACCTCTACCCTGGCTCTGTCAGTGCCTTCATCCCTTCTAACTCGATTTGAAAACCTATATCTATACAGTGCATCACTACCAAAAACCATGTCTGTAGCTACCTTACATCTGTGCTCTTATGCATGATAACTGACCATGGAAACATATACAGTCATAGCATAAAGTTGAAAGTGTTTTGATTATGGGTTATGACACGACATTTATTTAGAATTCAAATGTAATTGCAATAGTCTCTTTACTGTTGGAGGGCAAAACATTTTCTAGAGAGGATGCAGTAATGGTTTGTTTCGCCATGTGCTGTATTCTTGTGTTATGAATGTTCTTGTGTTATTAAAGTGTTTAATATGGTTGTGATTTTTCTTATCATACACCTAGTGCATGTTAGAACAGGAAAGATGTCTGTGTGCAAATCCATCTTGGGATTGCTTTGAGTCAGTCTTTGCAGAGAGGAAGATTACTGTGCCAGTCAGAGGGACTGAAGCTGTGCACCTTTGTCATCCAACGTGCCTGTAACTCTGTGTACTGTAACATCAACTGGCAGAAAGGTCACATCGACCTGACCTTCAATTTCCTTCAATTTAAGACGCTGTTCATGTTAATGCTTTGGCTCTGTCATTGTTTTTCTTGATGGCTACAGGCAGCGCCGCACATTGTGTATACCCTTTTCCTGGAATTCACATTTGACAAGAACACTCAAAAGGAAGTTGTAGCTTGTGAATTATTAGAGGAGGAGTAAAGGAAGAATTTCAGCAGGTTGGGAAGTGAAGTAGGGTTTGTCTGCTTGTCTGCCACTTAGTTGAACCGGTTTGCATCATCTCCAGCCGTCATACACTTTATCTGCTCTGAACGACCTGGCTGAAGATCCCTTGCCTGAGGGAGATTACTACAGCATCACCAAAGTCAGCAGCACAGAAACTGTCATACACTGACATCTCTTGTGATCTTTCAGATATTTCATGGAGACACCGTTGATTGGACATACTGCCTCCCAGGTAGTACAGTCAAACCTGCAGCACATGCATATTTATAGGGTGCACCCTCACTTGCTTTGTATCAGGATGTGGAGTGCAAGGTAAGAATAATGAGGTTCATTACAGGAGTCTACCCACTTCTCTGTACATGTCTTGACCATGTTAATGTGCACTTAAATCTAATTAACCTGGCTGCAATGTTAGAGTTGAAATGGCCTGAAATGGCCAGCCAGCAGCATCTTGCTTGATGCCTTGTTGCCTTGGAAACATTGGATAAGAAGCTCTAAGCACTGGAAAAGATAATGTTGGACAGAGCATCAGCTCAGCGAGGAGAGAAAAAAATAACTGGTTTTAAGATCCAACCATAACAGACCAACAGCAGCTGTTGTAAACATAGGATGGAAACTGAAATATTGAAAAAGTTTTATAATCTAAACCCATCGGAAATAAGGACTGGTTCATGCCATAGACAGCAATATGCTGCCTTAGTCTGTGAAGGCTATTTGGAGCGGGAGCTTAAGCTCGACACAATGTGCCTGTACAATGGGTGGATCTGAGGTCTTCGGGATCTGCGGAGGGAAGCACAGTCATAACAGAAATCCCCACTACAAAGAGAAGAGGTGAAAAGGCAGTTATTTAACGACATGCCCCACTCAGCAGAGAGAGGATTAAAATGCACTAGTGCTTATCTGGCATAAAGACTTTGACTTTAAAACTGTAGGTTCCTTCCAAAACACTGTGTGAAGGTCAGCCTTTTATTAGATGCCTTTTGTGTGCTAATGAGAATGCAATGGGATTTATATGTCATTCCTTTGTTCTACTCACCCACTTCAAACTTTAATGTAGAAAAGAAAGAATTACAGGGCTTCGAATGAGTGTTTTTCTTTCAACCATTTTGTGGAGTAAAGTGGGTTCTGATTGCAAAGTAAATATGTTGAAAGCCTATGTAACTGTTCAAGGTTCAAGTGAGCAGTTCAGTATGGTGTGTCAATGATGTGCTCAAAACGTCACTTCAGATGCTATAAGAAAACGCAAAGACAAGTTTTCAGTTTGATCAGGTTTTGTGCTTGAAGATAAACTAGAGCTTTAGGAATTTCCAGAATAATACTTCCTGAAATTATTTTAGGCTATTTTTAGCACAGGTCCAGCACACTATTATATTTTACCCATAGCAGTGGATTAGCTCATCACAGTTGTTTTTCTACAATATGTCAGTTCATTTGTAACACTGAATTTTACATGTTTAGTTACACCTAGTGCGTGTCCTACTGTACCTGCACAAAATACAGTGAACGCTATGTTCTCCGTATCAACAACTTGCTCAGTGTCTCTGTCAGCTGCTGCATTTTTTTATGCAAATTTTTTAATGAAATTGCCTGAACGGTTATGAAAAGTTCAGACAGACTGTATCGGAAAACTGTTGTTTGACAGAATATGATTAAAGTGGTTTTTGTGGTTATGTTTAGGCACCCATAAGCACTTCATCAGGGTTAGAAAAAGATCATAGTCTTATGCTGGCCTTACACTAGAAGACTGTGATAAGACTTTTAAAAGACTAATGTTTGACATCCTGTCACATCTAAAGACAATGTGTCATTAGTCACATAGAGTTTTAGTCAAAGACTATGATTTTGCAAAGACTGGGGATCTTGCAGGGTCACTATTTGCAAGTTACAAGAGAAAAGAATTAAAATATGGAGCAGAAACAAAAGTAGCATTTGGAAAAAAACAGCCAAAAAGAAAAAGAGAAGACACCACAGAATATGGACATGAACCTGGTTGATAGAAAGGGGGCAGCAAGGTTTGTCCACCTTTTCTTTTTCACCAATCTCTTATGGTGCAAATTGGATGACACGTCAAAGAGACACTCTTGCTCACTCCACAATTCCACTAGTTTCCCCTCCTTTGTAAGGGTCCAACAGAACCATGCCTCCTGAAGCCTTACTGGAGTCTCCATCATATTGTTTCTATGCCCACTGGAGCTGGAGAGAGCTCACCTCATTGTTCACAGTTCATGTCACTGTTTGCATAAGCCAAGACTCAAGACTCATGATAATATTAAACATGGTTGATTTTATCGGAACATCAAGACCAGAAAAAAACTTTCAGCATAGAAAAATAGCTCAGATCACCACCTCACACCAAATGACTGAGATGACATGAGCGACACAACTATAGCAAAACTCTCCTGATCTTATTCCAACACTGGAAATTTGTCTACAGTATTGAAATTGCTAGAGAGGTTGTTAGGTGTAAGGCCAGCATTGGTAAAATATTGAAAAATTCAAATATGATGGGAATTGTAAGACAACCTCTTTACTTAACTAAGATTTACCCAAAACCACAGGTTTTTCCTAAACTTAACCAAAGAGCAGGTGACAGTGGTGTGGTGGGTAGGGCAGTCGTCTTTCAACCAGAAGGTTGAAAGTTCGAATCTCGATGCCTGCAGTCCACATGTCAAAGTATCCTTGGGCTCAGTGTCTTACTGAACCCCCCC
>NW_018128134.1:415823-424260 GCF_001952655.1 Monopterus albus
CCCCCGATGGTTAGAGCCATCGGTTGAGTTGGCGCCGCAGATGGCTGCCTTGCTTCTGTACCGGAAACAAATTCCTTGTGTGTAACATACTTGGCCAATAAAGGTGATTATCCTTATCCAAAGTGGGTTATTGCCTAAACCTACCACATGCTCATTAATTCCAGTTTCAGTGCCAAAAGTCCCTACCCATGTGTACCCACTGTCTACCCCTCTAACTTCCTTACAATTTGCAACCAGTACAATTACTCAGCCCTTTCCTCATTTGGAAAAAAAAATTTCCACTGGTGGTTCCATTGCAACGTACTGTATTGGCAAAACTAAGAGACAGTGTTAGACTGTGACTGCGTCCCTTCCTTGACAGCTACTTATGAGGTTTCTTATCACAATGCAAATGAACCAGTGAAGCATACAGGACTGTATACTGTACTGAGAAGCTCATGCTGTTTAAGCAGCATATACTGTAGTAACATGGTTTTGAAATAGTGAACACCATATATAATCAATTACAGTTAACGTGGTGACACTGGGAACATATAAACCATGAAGCAAACCTTGTACCATCGCAGCTCCCAGCACTCAGGTTTTGATCTGGTGGACCCATGTGATAGTCAGCCATCTCACTCATCAGGTGCACCAGCTTGTAGGATTCAGTTTGCCTCATAATCAGAGTATAAAATCTAGAGCAGCTGAGGTAATGATGCTTAAATCAGTCTTGCAATCTTATCACAGCAACATAACAAACGTCAGCTGAGTTTGCCATTTGTCAAAGGTCTAATATTACTTACTCAACAAGTACCAGCAACAATTCATACCAATATTATTATTCAATTTTTAAAAATATATTTTAATAATTGACAATGCAGCATTAACCCATGTAATAACTTAATTAGAAAGTCATAGAACATGTCCTTGTGCAGGATTTTGTATTGGTAGCACATTATTAAATGCTAATAACCCTGTTGTAAGCATGATACTGTGGTTTTAAAAGCATATACATGTTTAACATTTGAACCTGTTATAATATTGAGGAGTAATGTAATAAATTCAGATATTAGAAAGAATGACTTATAATAAGAACTGCACAATAATAGATGGCAACAACACCTCCCAAATATAAAGGTTACAGGTCATTCATAGTCAAATGGATGACTAGTTTAAATGGAGGTAGTTGTAAACTAAAAAATGCAAGTCACTTTTTCAGAGTAACTTTATTTTATTTTATTTTTTAAATGTTTTGAAGATTTATGTCATGTCCTTGATTTTAAAAGCATTTTTAAGAGGTTGAGATGTTTCAAAAAAGAGTCAGTGAATATAGAATATCTGGAAAAAATATATTTAGTTGCATTCTGAAGATTAGTTTAAAATAGATTTAATCCACAACGTATGCTGGGGTGTTTTTATATTAAAGTGTAAATTGAGTGCGTCATTGTCTATGCAGTATATTATTTAAAGACAGTGTCTATTTTTTATCAGGATTTTATATTTGAAAAAAGCTCCGTCTCTTTGAGTCTTAATGAAACCTTTGGTGCTTTCCTCGGCACACTTCAAAGCCACCAGGTCCTTGGAGTGACATTAGTATTCTGCTCACGTGTGCAATGGTCGGTAAGCAATAGACATTGAATTAGGGGAGAGGTTTATACGGAAGGTATGGCCACAGAAAGCATAAATCTTTTATTTTCTGTCAATAATGTAGCCCAAGTAATGTTGAGGCAAAGATTAAGCAACGGTAAACACAACATATTGTACAGTATATAACAGGACAAGGCTGACAAGGCCACAAAACTATTGGTGGAAGTATTTCTGCGTGCAAGTTACTATTATTTACAGACAACTGAAAAACGCATTCTGTCCTGGGCCTAGGATATCTTTTTAATGTGCAAATAATATATATTTTTAGTTGCACATTTATTATTTACAGTCTGCAGTAATCACAAATCATTACACCCTGTTTCCCGTAGCAGTGGATCTTTCATTTTACAATAAAGACACTAAAGAAATATATACTGTTAAATTAAGCTTGGTCACATGTTGACAATCTGAAGCTCTAAGGGGCAGTGGTGAAAATACAAAAATGCAGCAATAGCCTTAGGTTAGGGTCATTTGGCCCACTTCACTTCCCTTCTGCTTTGACATTAGACTAACAGTGACACATTAGCAGTGTCTCAGTAGGACACAAATATATACTAGCTGAATGAAGGTTTAAAAAAGGGGGCCTTGGGCACACAGAGTGCAAAGGGTTGGAGCAATTGCACTCCTGCCAGTGGTGGTGTCAGAATGAAAATCAGCATAGTCCTGGGCCTAGTACTGAGGAGGTAGAATTTAGAAAAGGTGATCGGATTTAGACCAAAGCAGTATCTCACAAAGATTTTGGGGCCAGAACAATCAAGACCGGCAGCTGATGGACTTTATAGCAAGTGAACTCAGTTTTGCTGGAGATGGAGCACCTGCAACCTGAAATACAGGCCCTTAAAGTCAGAGTAGCAGCAAATAAAGCAACTATGGCTGCCTTAAAGGACATGAATGAGACTCTGATAAAGTTGCAACATCATGAACTTCTTCAAGCATCCAGTTCCCCAGTTTCAGCGCGCCGTTAGGGAGCACTCAGTGGAGCAGTTGATAGACAGGCTGCCATGTCATGAGTCTGTTTTTTATTTGCTAAAAGAAAAGAAGTGGCATGTCTTCAGTAAAGATTCTTGTGCTAAATTTTAGAAGTGGCTGGTTGAAATTAATTCAGTTTTGAGTTATTGCCATTTTGAGGACACTGAAGAGCTCTACAGCATATAAAAAGATACTGGTAAGTAGGGATGCAACGATATTTGTCCATCCATCCATCCATTTTCCTCCGCTTATCCAGAACCGGTTCGCGGGGGCAGCAGTCCAAGCAAAGATGCCCAGACTTCCCTCTCTCTCTCCCAAAGCTCATGACCATAGCTGAGAGTCGGAACGTAGATCGACCAGTAAATCGAGAGCTACGCCTTACAGCTCAGCTCCTGCTTCACCACGACGGACCGGTACATCGACTGCATTACTGCAGAAGCTGTACCAATCCACCTGTCAATCTCCCATTCCATGCTTCCCTCACTCGTCAACAAGACCCCAAGATACTTGAACTCCTCCACTTGAGGCAGGAGTTCTCCACCAACCTGAAGGGAATAAGCCACCCTTTTCCGACCGAGAACGATGGCCTCGGACTTGGAGGTGCTGATTCTCATCCTGGTCCTGGTTTCATTGAGCCAACAAGACAACATCATCTGCAAAAAGCAGAGACGAGATCCTGTGGTCCCCAAACCGGACTCCCCCCGGCCCCTGGCTGCGCCTAGAAATTCTGTCCATAAAAATAATGAACAGAATCGGTGACAAAGGGTAGCCCTGCCAGAGTCTAACATGCACCGGAAACAAGTCTGACTTACTGCCGGCAATGTGAACCAAGCTCCTTAGCAACCGGACAGCCCTTAGCAAAGGGCCCCGGACCTCATACTTCCGGAGCACCCCCACAGGGCGCCGCAAGGGACATGGTCGAATGCCTTCTCCAGATCCACGAAATACATGTGGACTGGTTGGGCAATCCTGGTTTCATTGAGCCAACAAGACAACATCATCTGCAAAAAGCAGAGACGATCCCCAAACCAAACTCCCTCCAGCCCCTGGCTGCATCTAGAAATTCTGTCCATAAAAATAATGAACAGAACCGGTGACAAAGACAGGGCGCCGCAAGGGACATGGTCGAATGCCTTCTCCAGATCCACGAAATACATGTGGACTGGTTGGGCAAACTCCCATGAACCCTCCACCACCCTGAAGAGGGTATAGAGCTGGTCCAGTGTTCTGCAGCCAGGATGAAAACCGCATTGTTCCTCCTGAATCCGAGGTTCGACTATCGGTCGAATTCTCCTCTCCAGTACCCTGGCATAGACTTTCCCAGGGAGGTTGAGGAGTGTGATCCCCTTGTAGTTGGAACACACCCTCCGGTCCCCCTTCTTGAAAAGAGGGACCACCACCCCAGTCTGCCAGTCCAGAGGCACTGTCCCCAACCGCCACGTGATGTTGCAGAGGCGTGTCAGCCAAGATAGCCCCACAACCTCCGGAGAGTTAAGGTACTCATGGCGGATCTCATCCACTCCCGGTGCCTTGCCACCGAGAAGTTTCTCAACTACCTCGATGACTTCAGCTTGGGTAATGGATAAGTCTGCCCTCAGCCCCTGCCTCCTCACCAGAAGATGTGATGTCTTAACGATATTTCTAATTTTTCAATATCACCATAAAAAAATGTTCTTGATATCATCATGGGACTTTGACGGATATTGCATATCGTTATTTTGCTAGTATAACTGTGTTTAGGTTTCACAATTTGAAAATGACATAGTGGATACTCTATGTTCGACTTTTAGACCGGTTGTGTGGCAGCATTTCCGTTTTCTCTTTTCAAGAAATGACATGGGTCGAAAGGAAACTGAAAAAATGCATAACTACTTGTAAATACTGCTGAACGAAGGCAGTCTTGGATACGTCTCACAGAAACAGTCTGGACACGGCTGTGCACCACACTTGAATGAAGACTGGCAAATGAACCGGATGCAGATACGCAAAACCAACCATTTAGTAACCATCCTTAGTCTTTTCTCTTGAAAAAGTAAACTACAGTGTTTGAAAAACACCTCCAATAACCAGTCAATAATACACAATTAGTATATGAGTTGGCCCCAAAGACGGGGGTGTCAGGCCATGCCGTCATAAATCTTCAGAGCCCCACAATAAGCAGCACTATTTTCCAGACCTAACCTGCCCTTAACACAAAGCATCCATGGACCCTATCCTCACCCAAGCAAAGAGCAGATATGTGGCACAAATCTCATCTTCATGTGGTTTATCCTAGTGTATTCTGGTGTCTTTTTCTCCTTGTTCTGGTGTGCTAAGTAGCAATTTGTTCACTATTGCCCCCGGTTGTCGAGTGGGGGGCTACCTCCTTCAACTGGTCCGGAACTGAAAACTTGACCACAGTTGGCATGGCCACCAAACAGAAAAAGTTAAACCTTGTTATGTTTACAGGATCTAGCTACTGCAGTAATATGTTGATTTATTTCATAAAAAGACTGAGTGCTACATTTTTGTATTCATATATATACTTTATACAAAAATCACTGATTTATTATGTATTAAGGGGCATTTTTTCATATTTTTCTTAATTTTTAAAATATCACGATAAATGTTATATCATGGACTTTTTGTTGTGGCAATATCGCACCATGACTTTTTGGGATTGTCACATCCCTACTGTTAAGTGCATGTACATTAAATATATAATGAAGCCACACAAATGTAAACATGCAGGTACCTTAAATACAATGGTCCATTAGCACAGACAGAAAATGTGTCTTTGAGGCAAACTAAATTATTTATTTAAATTCCTTTCTAGCAACACACATGCACATTGTAATTTGTTATACAAGTTACTCACAATGTAGCGGTACATTCTGTATTTACCCTCTCTAGTTCTAGTCCTTTTTCACCTTGTCAACACACACAATGAACCTATGTCCGATTAAACACACTTGGTTCTCCATAACAGCATTTTTAACACGCTGCATGTGGCATTTCAGCCTTAGCCCTGAGCAGACTAGCCCAGAAATGACAAATAGAAGCTTGCCAGCAGGTACCTCTTATCACCCAATCATCACCTGCGCAATGGATTACATGTCCAGCTGTACCACCTGCACCCCTAACATCAGTTCTACACAAGACACCGTTTTACTCAAGTTCAAGCGTAAGCCCTTGAGCATAATCAGAGTCCAGCAGAACATTTGTACTGTGTTGAGTGGAAATCCACTTAATGTGTTCTTGTTTGCTACTAAACAGCAGATTAACCCCATAATCTAGCCTGCAGCTGGTTGGTGAAGTATTGGAACATAGTGTCTGCAGGGACCCTGGTTTTTCCTTCAGTCTAGTTCCTTTTGGTCAAATCTAAATTAGCGCAAAAGGTCAGCAATACTCAAGTTATCAGAGGAGAAATAGACAAAGGTAGAGGAGTCTTAAGGCAAGAGACTGCTTTATAGCGTGACAAAAATCAGTTTTATTAGCCCAGGCTGACACATTTATACTGATGATTAAGACTACAAAAAGCTGGTTCTTATTTTAACAGGCTTTGTCCAAATGTAACGAAATACTTCTACAATCACTGTGAGGTCTCACTTTTAAACACAATATCTCTATGTTATACACAGTTTTCCAGTGATACGCTCCCATATTACAGAGACTGTGTTGCACCATTTCTTGGCCGGTTTTTGTACAGTATGTAGCTGTTTCCTTATTTCTAATCTTTGTGTTAGGCCAAGCTCACCAGCCGCTGTCTCTAGCTTTTTATTAACCATGCTGATATAAGAGTGGTATTAGGTTTCCCAAAATGTTGAACTATTCCTTTATCAATCACTGAATAGCTCTCAATAACAATAAAGATTCTAATCATATAGCAGCCACTTCAAGATGTAAAAGATAACAGCCAAATAGTCTTAATAGTGATCTGATAAGGAGGTTGTAATGTTGTGTTACTGCCAGTGCAGCTCTTGATTGTCTGGTCAAACACTTCCTCTTGTTACCCTAAAAACCTGAGATTCATCATGCATCATCCGTATAATGACTGCTATCGGTGTCATTCATTTATAAACATGTCTATAGCAGGTTAGGTTTAAAAGTCTCTGTGTATGTTACACAGTGTAGTGCTGAATGCCCTGATGTTACTGTAGACTTTGGGATGGTCTCCGTAAACACTGTTGCATGAATTTGGCAGGTCTCACTGCAGCATCTGAAAGTTTTTCAACATGAATTCATTCTCCATCACAAAGCCTATGCCGGTTTTTTAAATATACTATATCCTTTTTTAATGTGCTATTTCTCTGATAGGTTTTCTTTATGTTGTCCTTTTTCCTAGAATTGTGCTGCCTACAATGGGAGCTCCAAATTCCTGCAATGTATCACAAAGCATACAGAGGAGTATTAGAGGCCTTCTGAGGCTGTGGAGAAAATTGACCATTTGTCTGTCACATTCAGACCATTCTTCCATTACCTGTACAGACCCGTTACAAGCTGCAAATGCAATAACTCCTCGTGATCTATGACTGTGATGTGGTGGCCAGTGAGGCCCATGAACCCTGTGCCGGAATGTTAGACTTACGCCTAAGTATATGTTTCCTATGTGGGTTTTACAGCTTTGTTTACTTTCTCTCTGGAAGTTCAGTTTATGGAGGGGTTTCCTGCTTGATCCCCAAATGACTTAAATTCTTAATGTCAATGTTTTTTCACTGTACTGTGGTCTTACCTCATGAGATTATAAAACCAATGACATATTCAAAACCCCAGAACTCATTCCTTCTGCTGAACAGTTTCCTTTCAAGTCCTTGCCACAGAAGGGGAGCTCATGCAGAAAGGATTTACCCTATCCAAGTATTGTACCTGCTGTAAATGATAGATTTAGGGAGAGGCCAGAAAACTGCACAAAATAATAATCTCGTTGACGTAAGACATGACAAGTGAATAGACATAAAAAAGAACCCAAGCACACAGAAAATTGGATTTTCAAGAGTGCCTTGTCTCACAAAAAATGACCGGTCAGAGGGTGTTAGTGAGGCGGACTGGCTTTCATTAGCCTAGTCATTTGGCATCACTGAACCATGAAGATGGTTAAGTGATATTATGTTAACCTCCTGTTTTACATCTAGAATCGAGATGGAATGTAATTAGGCAGCTTTTGTACTTCCCACGTAGTCTTCTGGGTAATTGATGACGGACTGAAGCCTTTTACTGACTGACTGCGTTAATATTCTGATCTTGGCCCTGCTGTCTGCCATTTTTACAATGGTGACCAAGACATTAGCTGGTGTGCTAAGGGTTTGACTTTCACTGTCGCCACATCAAAAGGAAAATAGTGCATCCCATTTAGACATTTTATCTCTGTCCTATTTTTGGCCCTGGAGTACCTAAAAAGATGTGATGAATGTTGACTTTCTCTATGCTGGCGAAAAAAATCGAATACATTCAGAAAAAAGTGGAGTCAAACGTTAAAGTGCTACACCCTTTGTATGGGTATGGTTGACCTTTAAAATATAATTGATGGATCTGATTCCAATTCTGGTGGCCTTTTAACCAAAACATTTACTATGGCAACAGGAAGTATTTTTACTAGAAAGTATATATGGTAGTATGTCTGTACTGCAGTGGATTCACAAAAAAGCTTCACATGATACTGTCATAATATATTTGAACAGTTGCTTGTGTGCAGTTAATGACTGAATAGTCAGGCTGCAAGCCTGAAAGAAATTCAGTAATATTTTTGTTGAATGGTCTGATGAGGGTCCTCTTCAAGTTTGTATCTGTGCAGTTAATTTAGAAATGTTAAGAGGCTACAGGTTACTAGTGACCTTAAGTAATGTAACTATTTTAATTACTT
>NW_018128134.1:424279-435321 GCF_001952655.1 Monopterus albus
CATCGCAGGGCTAACACATAGACAAACAACCAGACACACGCACATGCACTCCTATGGGCAATTTAGAGACACCAATCAACCTAAGCTGCATGTCTTTGGACTGTGGGAGGAAGCCGGAGTACCCGGAGAGAACCCACGCAAGCACGGGGAGAACATGCAAACTCCACACAGAAAGGTCCCAGTTGGGGCCCGAACCCGGAACCTTTGCGCTGTGAGGCAACGGCGCTAACCACTGTGAGCCACCGTGCTGCCCGGTAATGTAACTTATTAATTTTAATTACTTTCTGATAACTTTTCTAAAAAAGTTTCAAACATATATTTGAATTTATAGATTTATGACAATTTCAGCAAAAACTGAAACATTCTGAGGTTAAACACATGTTAAGGCAGAAGTGATGCATTGAATTACATACAATTGTACCGGTGTTTCTAATAAAGTGGCCGGTGAGTGTATTTTTGTCGGTATACATATGGTTTGTAGTTTATCTGTATTTTTTTCAGTCATGCTAATTAAAGTTATTTATTCTCTACCCTCATTTGTCAGCGTATTATGAATACCTATGTAAAACTGATAAGGGGATAGACACAATAATAGAAACACCTGTTAGCATAATGCAGTGCAATTCAGCAGCTCCACAGATTGCCGACTCCAACAGCTGCAATGCCCAGTGCGACTGCACTGGACATTGTAGTTGTCTAAACCAGTGTGTGTTTAAGTGTCCACACACATTTTCTAAAGTGTGATTGGCTGCTGCTCAAGTGTCTTTCTGGTTTATCAGGTTTAGATTGTTTCATTGTAGCCTCAAATTATTGGAAGTGAAGCTGGAAAGTTGTTGTCTAGTTTTCAGATGTGTCATGCACTTCTTGGGTTTGGATGTTGCTGTGAGGTCATTAAGTAACTAGTGAAAGTGATGTTAGCTGACAAAAAAATAAACTGAGTGTGTGCAGTTCATATGAATTGCAGCTGTTTTCATTTTTAACACAGTTTGAACCACGATTACAAACTTCCAAACAAGAAAATGTGTCCCGTCACAATTACTGTTCAAGATGGTTGTGTTAGTTTTCCAACATCCCTAGACTTTATTTTGAGCTCTCTGTTATTTTGAGCATGTGGGCTGATTGTAGTTCCTGTAACATTTCCTCAAAGATCTTGACTTTATTCTGATAAATATTTTAAATTAGAATTTAAATTGCCTTTGCCATTAATGTTTGAAGACTTTGCTTCTTTTTTTCTGATCCTGAAGCACAGCTCCATTTTTAACTCATCTTGAGTTTTTCCACACGCTTGAATGTGACCTCAAAATTGACACAGTTTTTAGGAAGAGTATACGCAGTATTTCACTGGCTGTTGGCTACTGCTTCCTCCAACATTTCAGCCCTGCTGGTTGATGATGATGATGATGATGATGATGATGATGATGGGAGTAGCTCAAGGGCTAGAGAGGCAGATGGGCCCTCGTTCTCCATCCTGGCGCTAGTCTGACCTTTATGTCCCTTGAAAGCATGATACCTGTGAATACCCTGATTATGGCCAGGCCAATCTGCAGAGGCCCATGACCCCTCACTGTGCAGGTGAGGCAGTAGAGTGGACATGATTGACTCTCATGGCAAACCCTGTCGGTGAGCTGCGCTCTAACATGGGCAGACAGAAAGTTAGAGAGAATGGGAGATGAGAGGAAAAGAGAGAGCCCACCCTGCATTCTCTGGCTAATCAAGTGTTATTATCGTGCACAACAGGAGGTACCAGAGAAATAATTGGCCACAGCGACAGCTAAATGTTCCAATCTGGAGGTGAAGCCAAAAGCACTGTAAAAGGTCACATGCCATTATGCATAATGCTGAGCTTATTAGCGTTGCAGTCTGTCAAAAGACCTGCCGTTAATTCATAGGCAAAATACTTCCGATTAAAATGATTCCCCTTTCCTTTGATTTAAGGCCAATCTTGTTTAGGTAAGAAAATGAGATTTTTACTCTGTGATTTCTGACCTGTTAAACAGAGAGATAATCACCTTCAATTTTGGCTTTTATACCCACTTACTTGCTAAGGATTTTGTCTCTCTGTAGTGCTAATGGAAAACTGGGGAAAAAATACATTATATAAAAAATAAATCACCATGTATGCCCACTAATACATGGAATTTGATGGATTTCCTCCTTCTACAGCAATGATAACCAGTACTGTGCCACTGTTTAACAAACTATACACTGTCGGAAAGCATAAAGCCTCACAATTCTAATGGTGCAAACCATTAAGAGGCTAATATTACACCAAAATCAGTTCCTTATTTTTAATTAAGCTGCATCCAGAGCAAGCATGCAATAATTTCTTACCTATTCTGTTGTCTGTGAAGCTGTACATTTGTTGACCCTTTCTCTGCTGGATACGGCTATTGTCCACCAAAAACAAAAAAATGCTTCTAAGCTTATAGTCTTATAATGTGTTATCCTTGAGGAAAATCCCCCCAAAATTGTTGTTGAAGTTGAACATTTATGGCAAGCCAGGATTAAACAAGGAGAGCTACATCAGTTCAGTTCAGTTCAGTTCACTTTATTGTCCACTATGGTGGAAATTTGTTTTTGGCTCCCTGTACAACAAATACACATTTCAGAAATCATCTTATAAAAACAAACAGAATAACATGTCACTAAAAGCTAAATAGGCCATTAAATCATCATTCAGTAAAGCGTATGAGAAGGTTAGAACTATAGGTTATCGTGATTAACAGCAGTACAACACTGGATTATAAAGACTGAATGGAATATGCAGTATGGCTCAACTTAAAAGCCTCCAGTTGTTCATTTCACTTAGTTTTCACACTAGAATGACTGCTTACAATGCATATGTAATATTTTGTTGGAATAAATGTCAAAAAAACAACTGAACAAAATTCTGCAATCACAACCCGCCAATGCTACAACACTTACTTGAGCAATATGCATCCTTAACACAGATTAGCTATTAATTTTTATTATTTTATTTCCATTTATTTCCATTTAATTTAATGAATATTACAAATAACAGTAAGAGAGAGTATTCACATATTTTTTTCATATTGTGAGACTCTTCAGAAAAAACTGCCTTGCTCATTGTTGAAACAATTTAACAAGATCAGTGTTTACTGTTTACTGGCTCACTGTGCACCAGCCAGAAGTATTGTGTGATTCTAGGCGATCTCTGTAACAACTCAGCCCCAACTCATCTCAAAACCTAACAGAACTCTCCAGTTCTTTCTGTTGTTTTTTCTACCCCTCAATCTTTTTCTTTGTGTCCTTGTATTTAAGTATAGGAGTCATAAAGCTTTGGGGGAAGTTGACACATGTTCAGCTCAACAACCTGACTTTGCCCCAGCTCAGCTGAACAACTGAAGCAAATTCAAATAAACTGACATCGCTGCATGACTTTGTATGTCATTTTTAGTGCAGTGAAAAGCCCGAGTGCGGTGGTTATGGTGATCAACTGAACACAGACTTCAGCCATGGAAATTTTCCATTTCTATCAGCCTTAACACGACTCTATTATGTATATATGAGAGTGAACTGTAAAGTGTGTCACTGATAATGAGATCATCTGTGCTGGAATAATGTACATGTATGCACTGTTTTCAAAGAATCCCTTGTCCTTGTAAAGGGAAGGACAATACTGGACTGACTATACTGAGAGTAAATGAATAAATGTAAATACACTGAATGGCTATTGCCATAGTAGCTGAAACTGGGATTGCTATAATGAAAATTTGAAAGGATATGGCCAGCATTTTTCTATATTAATAGTATTTTCAGACTAAAACCAACAGTGATTTGCCTTTATTCATGGTTAGTGACTGTAAGCCTCCATATTGTATTATCTTTTTTGTCTGTGCCATAGACCTCTGATATTGTTAAGAAATGATTAAAAACACAGCAGTGAAACACACTGTTGCACTGGGTGACATATTTCATCATAATGAAACAGCAGGCCCTCATATTTGTTAAAAATGTTGCGCCAAATGACCATAGGTTTTTACACCATCTGTAGTATGCAATAGTTGGCTGCACATGTGCAAGATCTCCACGAACGCACAAAGAGAGAGCAGACTTAAACAAGACAGAGAGCATGCATGGAAGTCCCACGCATGTGCAGTTCACTTCTGCTCACGTCACACACTGTAAAAAGTTATGGTATATGGGTATTGTTGAAAATACGATCACCCTCATCCTTTAAGGATTGTAGCATGTAGCACAGCAGATAAAGAAAATGTGTTTATGTTGTACATACAATATATGAGAACTTTGATTTATCCACAGTTTTTTTAATCCAATTTTATCCTGTGGGTTTTTAAAAATCCAAGTTAATTCAAAAAAAGTCTACTCTGTAACTCTATAATGGACCTAAACATTTGACACAAGATCAGTGGATAGATTTTTTTTCTAATGATCCATCAAAACAGTATTTTCAGGCCAACCATGCTACTATGTACTATCTGTACTTTTATTAGAAATTATTAATAGCTGGCTCACAGTGGCGCAGTGGTTAGCACCGTTGCCTCACAGCAAGAAGGCTCTGGGTTCGGGCCCCACCCGGGACCTTTCTGTGTGGAGTTTGCATGTTCTCCCCGTGCTTGCGTGGGTTTTTTCCGGGTACTCCGGCTTCCTCCCACAGTCCAAAGACATGCAGCTTAGGTTGATTGGTGTCTCTAAATTTCCCATAGGAGTGCGTGTGCGTGTGTGTGTGGTTGTTCGTCTATGTGTTAGCCCTGCGATGGATTGGCGACCTGTCCAGGGTGTACTCCGCCTTCGCCCGATTGCTGGCCGGGATTGGCTCCGGTGACCCCGTTCAGGGACTAAGCGGTAGCTCACACTTTATTTTAGTGGAGTCCTCATACACACCTTTACACTGATCTACACATCCTCATATGAAAATCAGAAATCTAAACTGGATATTTCAAAGAAATAACCCAGCTGTGAGAGTTATTAGACAAGCTCTTTGATGCTGAAGCTTGATAAATTCAGTGTTGGTCAGTGGTCTGTCATGGTTGTGTAGATATTTACACAGTGTTGCTGTCACCAGGGAGTTCTAAGTAATACCGCAGCAGTATTTCCAGTATTTTACCCAAAATCTTATCAAGATAAACAATAATATATTTCAAGTGCAGTAGGAACTCAAACTGCAGTAGAGACAGACCAAGCACTAAGCAGTATTCAGTAGTAGGCTATTATGTGCTGTTATCGTTATTCATTGCTTTTTGTGTGCACTGCTGAACAGACTTGTAATTCATAAGATTTGTTCAGCATGTGTAAGAAATGTAACATTTCATTTGTGCTTTGTTTAGAAGTTGTGTATTCTTGGTACCAGTTGCAGAGGTTTCCTTCACTTTGTGGTGTACTGATGTTTTCAGGATGCTTAACCAAGATTTATATGAATTGTGGAAACATTTAACTCAGTGTTATTTCTTTGTTTTATGCCTTATTCAATAGCCACAAGTTTCAAGCGTGCCCATCCATTACTATAGTCCATTATCCACACTAGTTTGGCAGTGGCCAGTCATGATCCACCCCCCCACCTCAACCTGTCCCCTGCATTCATAAACTGTTAGCTGACAGTTTACCAAGGAGGTTAGCACTATGGTTGACTGTAGACCTACAACTGTCAATAACCAGTTACCTTCTCTAAGTCTTCTTACAGCAGGTATTTTGGCGCGTCATTGTTGGAAATGCACAGGTGCATATGATAACATTAACTATAGGTGCTGAAGCAGTGTCACACTGAGCCAGGACAAGGAGTCAGGACTGAACCTGAATGAACTGAATGGAATCAGCCATCATTCATTTTATTACTGATACTTGTGCTTTTCCTACTTTGACTTGTCAAAATGTTGTCTGTGAACAGAGCAAGCATACCAACAAATATAGATTAGTTAATTGGGTAATTGGGCTTTAATGACCAAATGATTAGCAACAATTTACCAAAGAATATTTGGGGTAAACAAACATCACCTCCAACAATCATCACCTTAGTTGCACTGTCTTTAAACCTTTTCTGCAGTAAAAACAAAACGGTACACAATAAAGTTAAAATGTTCCCTAATGAGGAAAATGAGAAAATAAGTCTTTGTGAGATTGTAGTCTGAACCTCTTTGTTCCTGCTGCGAGCAAGTGTAACATGAATTAATCAACTATCAGCACGGTGTGTTGCTGTTTCACAGGGTGATTTGATGAACTGTGTGATCCATGGCAATACTTTTTATACTAAGGATTATTGCTTTCTTTGTCTTTGCTGCACAGAACAAAATAAGGATCGATGTGCATTCATAAACTGACTGAACAATATGAGGTGTTGCCAGATAGCTGAACATCATGCTGTGAATAGCCAAATTTTGTTATGAACGACTGACCGAGAGTATGGTGTAATTTGAAGAAGTCATAAACAGTACCCAACTCCAGAGATTGTACAGCGCAGCTGACTGAGGCGATTGCTTAACAAATAGTGCAATATTGATCTGTGCCTATTTGTGATTGCAAGGATTCCATTACTGGAGAACAATTTAGCAGTATTTATACTTTTCACCCCTAGATGCCCTTGCCATCACTGTTTCATCCCACCCCACCCCCAGTGAGCCTCTTTGTCAGCCAAATCATTCACCTGATGTTAATGACCAAGTTCCAGCTCTACTGTCCCTCAGATATCATGCCTGACCATTGATGTATTGATCAGGTGAGATTGATCAGGGCAGAGATGATACAGCACCATTACATGATTTATTCAGGTTCTAATATCTTGCGTCAGGACTGCCTGGTGGGACTCGGCTGTCTACGCCCACCCATCCAAGTATCAGACCCTCTTTACAGACCACAGCTTCAGTTTCTCCAGAAGAAAAAGGCAGTCTGCACTTAGTGCTGAGACCGACTATTAATGTAACTCTATATACAGTTCAAAAACTGGTGCTTCTTAGCCTACAGTATATGTATCTTTTCTGTCTCCAGATTTACTAAATAGCAACATGATTTGCATTCTGTATCGGCAAATATTTAATGTAATAAGCAGTTTTCCATTTCTCAAAAACATTCCTCTCAAAATAATGTATTAGTTTTCATCAGTTGGATATACTAATTTGTAATGCATTAGACAAACTAACTATATGTGCATGCTGTTCTTGCAGTACTAATGACATTGGTTTACAAAATCTCACAAACCTAATAAGCACAAAACCACAGACAAACTGTCTCCCTGTGGCAAGCAGAGAGTTCATTCAGGCTTCAGTGGGGCAGTGTGACAGGCTGTTCTGCACAGCCAACAATAAATAGTTTCAGCTTCCCACTCAAAAAAAAGTCCATATAATGCCAAAAGCTCTTCAGTTAATTTAATGAGCAACTGACACAAGTATAAACATTTTAGCCTGTGACCTTCATCAGTGTACCAGGGTACATTGTTTATGTCCTGTCACTAAATCAACCCCCAACGCCACCCTGCACATTACAGCAAACTGCACACTTTATATACACACATTAGATTTACACTGACATTACAATTATGTATAAAGTTGAAATATAAATAAATCAAGAACATTACAAGATCAGCTTCTTTCTAGAACTTTCCAAATGTAAATGTTTGCTCTGATTTATACACATTCATTATACTTATCTTGAGCAGTACTACTCAGCCTGTAAATATTGTGAAAACACCCCATGAATAATGTGAAAACAGCTGAATAAGGTCTAGAGGGCCTTTTCAGAGTTTTTCATACTTATGGGTTGCATTATGGGAAATATAGGCTGTTGTGTCTATGAGGCTTCTCCATGCTACCGACTAGTCAGGATATGTCAGCAGCAATTGTTTCAGTTTTGACCATTGATTATTTTAATTTGTGAGTCCCCTAACTTTATAGAAGTACAGTACTAAAATGCTTTATTCCTTTAATTTCATGCATGAGGGACCAGTACCTGAGCTCATAAAGTTCTGCCTCCTGTTAGAGGCAGAACTATTCAACATATAATGAATATGGACACATGTTCAACATATAAAATTCACATACTACTTTAATGCTAATGCAGAAAGAGGCTGGAAAGGTGGTGGGAGTTAAATTTCTGAAAGCAGGCAGCATTGATCAGCATCATGCAGAGCACCAGATGACCATATGGACCGCCTGTTGAGAGTGATAGGTCATGGACATTCATGATTGGAAACTAGTATGGAACACACTAAAATGACTTCATAGTCTGCCTGAACTGCCACATGCTCCATGCATTTCTTTTACAGGACAAGCACAAGGTCAAAATTACAACTAAGAAACAAAATTGAGCTTTTGAATAAATGTTAAGGCACAATGTTGTAAGCACTGTACACTGACAATTGGTTAGGTTTAGATAAACATAATGCTTTTGATTAAAATGTCCTTTGTTGTCATGGTTCCAATAATAAACATCAATTGAAATGAATGTGAATGATCATGCATAAAAAAACCATGGTTCACACAAGTGTCAAACATTGATCTCCTGTGGGAAAATCACATTTATCCGCCCCAAGCTAGTGTCACAGCTCCTACGGTCAAGTGCTGTAAGTAAGACATGATACTGTTGGTCATAATAACCAGCTAGCTCAAGCAACATATTATTTGGGCTTGTTTTTTACAGGACAGTCGCATTATACTGTATCATAAGTTAATATTTGAGAAAGAATATTCATTCATTCTCTACCGCTTAATCCCTGAGCGGGGTCACCGGAGCCAGTCCCGGTCGGCAATCGGGCGAAGGCGGGTACACCCTGGACAGGTCGCCAATCCATCGCAGGGCTAACACATAGACAAACAACCACACACACATGCACTCCTATGGGCAATTTAAAGACACCAATCAACCTAAGCTGCATGTCTTTGGGAGGAAGCCGGAGTACCCAGAGAGAACCCACGCAAGCACAGGGAGAACATGCAAACTCCACACAGAAAGGTCCCAGGTGGGGCCCGAACCCGGAACCTTCGCGCTGCGAGGCAACATTACAACTAAGAAACAAAATTGAGCTTTTGAATAAATGTTAAGGCACAATGTTGTAAGCACTGTACACTGACAATTGGTTAGGTTTAGATAAACATAATGCTTTTGATTAAAATGTCCTTTGTTGTCATGGTTCCAATAATAAACATCAATTGAAATGAATGTGAATGATCATGCATAAAAAAACCATGGTTCACACAAGTGTCAAACATTGATCTCCTGTGGGAAAATCACATTTATCCGCCCCAAGCTAGTGTCACAGCTCCTACGGTCAAGTGCTGTAAGTAAGACATGATACTGTTGGTCATAATAACCAGCTAGCTCAAGCAACATATTATTTGGGCTTGTTTTTTACAGGACAGTCGCATTATACTGTATCATAAGTTAATATTTGAGAAAGAATATTCATTCATTCTCTACCGCTTAATCCCTGAGCGGGGTCACCAGAGCCAGTCCCGGTCAGCAATCGGGCGAAGGCGGGTACACCCTGGACAGGTCGCCAATCCATCGCAGGGCTAACACATAGACAAACAACCACACACACATGCACTCCTATGGGCAATTTAAAGACACCAATCAACCTAAGCTGCATGTCTTTGGGAGGAAGCCGGAGTACCCAGAGAGAACCCACGCAAGCACAGGGAGAACATGCAAACTCCACACAGAAAGGTCCCAGGTGGGGCCCGAACCCGGAACCTTCGCGCTGTGAGGCAACAGCGCTAACCACTGTGCCACTGTGCCACCGTGCTGCCCGAGAAAGAATATCATAAATGGAAAACATACTGTAGGAGGAAACCACCTCATAGACAAACAGGGACCTTAAAGGTGCATTGAATAAGATTTTGTGTACTGTCTGATAAATCAAGTGAAAACGGGACAGGACGTGGCCTTTCTCTGTTGTCTTCCATGATATTATACTGCCTACAGTGCTTCAGTTGTTATTCCAGCTTCTCTACCCTGTGTCTTCAAAATCAGGTCTGTGCCAGCCATGTGTGAATAAATGGCTGCCAGATGGAAGAGGTTGCAACCTTTAGCACAGTCCTTTTGTTTTGGTCCAACTGACACACATAAATTAACTTTTGGTTTCAACTAAGATTATTTTAATTTTAGAGTAACTTTGTGTAACATTAGTACTTTGTATCACATTGGCAGCAACCAGAGTGTTCTACTTGCTAGTCAGTTGGTGCTAACTTTGCATATTCCTAACCAGGAATGCGTAATTTAAGTTGTTGTTAGGAAACAGAATGTGATGGATTATTTTACAGGGATAATGCTCACTGATCCACAGAAAAAAATTCATTGTAAATTGCTGGAGCAAATTGTAAATGTTCTTTTTGTCCCTATCTAAAGAGGCACCCTAAAAATAAAATAAAATGATCTTATTTTCAGTATATTGCAAAGTTATGATGTTGTCTAGTTGCCAAGAATGATGCCCCTATGATTGCTACTCCTGTGTGCTCCTTGCAGCCTTCTGATCATTTTTCACAACAGTTTTTTATGCCACAATTTATAAAAGGTCACAGCAGTGATGAACAAGAAATCTCCCAGTGGTGAGTGTGGAATTTGTTTAGGCTTCAGTGAACCAGTGCTGTAGGCTGTTCGACACAGCTGCCAGGGAATGCACCCTGTTGTTCTGGAGGGCAGGTGAGGCTTGTGTCAGAGTAGAGGATGGGTCGGGCCCATGATGTGTGTGGCATGTTGTTGGTGCAGCTGATGGGGAGGGGAGGAGAGACAGCCGTACCTCCCCAGCTTCCCATCCCGTCTCCCCATTCCATCTGTCCTCCACTGACAGGCTGTGAGCAGAATAACAAGTCAGCATCTGTCCAGTAATGAGGTCCACCGTTCAGCATCAACATTTCAAATGCTAACAGGTAGATGATAATAATATTATAGCCTTGTCAGTTCAGTCACTATAATCACATACTCCTCTAATTCTTAAATAGCTCTTCATTACATTACTTAATTTGAAAAAAAGTGCCATATCCATGCTAATACTGTATAGTTTTAAAAACATGCAGACAGCAAAGATCTATACAATGTAGTTTTCCATTGTGTCCATTCATTGCTTATCTTTGAGG
>NW_018128134.1:435381-435590 GCF_001952655.1 Monopterus albus
AGACACAGTCTATCACAGGAACTGACACGTAGAGGTACACAGCCATTCACACCTACAGGCAGTTTAGAGTCACCAGTTAACCTAAACTGAATGTCTTTGGAATGTGGGAGAAAGCTGGAATACTCAGAGGAAACCCATACAGGCACAGGAAGAACCTGTAAGATCCACACAGAGTTCCGCAGGTTCGAGCTTAGACCCTTCTGCTGTGA
>NW_018128134.1:435608-439743 GCF_001952655.1 Monopterus albus
CTGTATTAATTCAATCACACAGTGCACAAAAAGACACACAGTTACAATTGTTCTGGGGAGAAATAATAGTAATACTACATTTTAAAAATTAAAAAAAATTGTATTGTCAAAAAAAATTAGGAAAAGGATGTGTGGTGGGAGAGTGCAGCCTACCATCAAATGAATTCCATCCAAGCCCAGCCAACATTTGGACATCTCTTCTTTTCCCGTCAGTGAGATGAGAGTTATACTACTTTATGTGTGCATATCAAATGCAAGGAGAGTTACAGAGAAGATGTAGTTAGCCTAGTTAAGCACAAAAACTGAAAGTGGGGGAGGAACAGCTAGAAACAGCTAGCCTAGCTACTACAAAAACATGTTTACCAACAACGGGAAAGCTCACAGATGAATATATTGTGTTACTTTTTTATTTTCACATACAGAACTGTAAGTATAACAATTTGTGGTTTCTCTCTATTTCAACTGATAAACAGCAGTTTAGCCACAGTCCAGGCTGCAGATGTGGACTTCACACAGTCACTACTTCACACAGTCACTGTCTCTGGCTGTTGTTTGCTACAAAATAGTCACACAATGTAAACTCCTGAAAAAAACACAAATTTTAATTTTACATTTTTTTTAAACAGAGCCAGTTGTTTATTTCCTGCCCCTGCTGTACAGAATAAGATAAGCTAGAGTAATCAATTTTGATCTCAGCCCATACTAACACTGTAGCACAGATATAAAAATTAATGTCTTCTATGCTACTCTCAGATAACTAAAAGAACGCCTTCATTCATAGGCCTGTCTGACTCACATGACAAAACGTGTCAGACAGTATTTGTGTGCTATTGTTCTGTAGGTTTACGCTAGTCTTCAGGTTTGTTCCCAGCTTCAGCCAACTCACTTTAAAGTAGTTAAAGCAGTCATGTTCCCTCTTGACAATATTCTAGTCTGCTCAGAAAATACCATGACACTATGAACTTTGAAAAGATGCTGCTAGAGAGTAAGCTTATCTATTATTTATAAAAAAAGTAAACATATTGTAGATGTTTCACATGAATGTGTATTTGGTCAAGAAAGAATTCCACTGGTGACATTTAGCTTTTGTTCCACCTGCTTATGGGAAAGAGAATATTTCTTTCATTTTTCATGCTGGGGTCAGTTTAGAGAACTAAACAGTGCACTTTAGAAGGAGGAAGCAAAGGCTTGCCTCAGTTACCTGCTTTGCAGCTGTGACCTTCAGCTATAAAGGCAGATCCCTGCTATTTTGCAAGTCGATTATTGGGTGCCCTTTGTCAACAGCCAACTTTTTTTAATTCAGCATTTAGATCAATAATTTTACATTTGCTTCCATTTCTTTTGTTCTGAAGAGAGTAGTTGTCAGCCATTCAGGAGAAATCATTCACATTGATTGGAAAAAAGACAAGTTAATGTCAGATTCATTCCTTCTGTTCTGGCACATCTTTCAAGCCTCAGGCGATGTTATGGCATACAGTACGCACAACTCTTTCACCTCTAGAAAATAACACAATGGTCATGTTCACTCCTTAATGTTTTCTCTCTTTTACATATAAATATCGAGGTGTGCATGCATAATGTGCATAAATGTGTTGTGACATACTGTAGAGCAGCATGCTGTGCGTAGACTTGAAGAGAAGTTATCCTCAGGGCTATAAAAAAATCACTGAACCCTGCTCTTTGCACTCATGTGCAAAGCATTGCAATTCCTCAGTCTACTGCACAAGCTTCCCATATTTTTTTTTCCTTCCCTTTAGGCCGTGTTCTTACATATACAGAAAAATGAGTGCCCATATGGTCCTTCAGAAGATAATACAACCTTAATAATGAGAGTTCTCATTAGGTAGCGGAAACTCTGACCTTCATCTTCTGTTATAACATGATAGCAGTATTTGTGCTCAGAAGGGCTGAACTAAGCTAGTGAACCACACCATGTCCAATCTCAGCATTAATGCAAGCCGATATGTTACCTAGCAAGCTACGCCAGTCGTTTCAGCATTTTCATACAGATGAAAGCTAAAGTAAAACTCAAGTGCTCTGAATATGCAATGAATCGGTGAGTGAATGCCTCCCAAGTCCCCCTTTTCACTTTCACAGTGGAATCAGCCTCATCCAAAATCACAAATGAACAGACAATTAGACTGTGTGGGTTTGTATGAGCACAACTGTGCTTTATTTTGATGATTCTGCCTCTTAGCCTGTGTAGGAATGCCATTTAACAAGGCTTTATCACGTCATAGACACAAAATCACAGGCTAAGTTTAAGGACTGTCCATTCTTTTATTGTATTTACCTTTTTCCTCAGCTTTTATAGTCAACAAATTGGTAGACTGTTGTGCTTCATCTACTCTGGGCAGTTTTCTCTCAGTAAATATTGACAACTTGCAAAACTGTTCTTGTTCCCACCTTTGGCCTCCTATTGTAGTGCTGCTACAGTACTGAAAGTACAAAAAGTATAAACTATCATACCCTTCCTTTCTTTCTAGAGTTAATATAAAGCAAAAACTACATGCAGTTCTGCAGGATGTGTAAATCAACAAACAAGTTAAAATGACTATGATAAGTATCAATGTACAAAATCAAATAGAAAATTGCTTTTTGTTTGGGTTTGATTCTGTTATAAACAGCTTACACATGAAATATGCACAGTACCAAAGGAGAGAATTTAAAAAAGTAACAACGTAATGCATAAAACATAGGATGGCATTTTTTAAGCACACCAATGTCTTAGTAATGAGGCTTTAATCACAGTGATGATGGTGAAAACCAAGCAAATGAAAGCACAAATAGAACTTGATATGTGTCAGAGGTACTTTATGTCACTCTTTCTGATTCCAGTGAGTTAAGATGCATGTGTTTGGGGAAGCAGGCTTTAAATGTGGAGCCTCCCAAGTCCTCTGTTCTGATAACATGAGGATCTAAGTTCAGGTGGGAACTGTTTCTTTAGACTGAATTTGGACCTGGTACATTTCTTACTCTCTACATGTAATATATTTTACAAGACAACCATCTTCATCAGTGTCTGAAGACCAAAGTTCAGAATGCACAACGATGTTAATGAATACATTTGAAAATGAATAGAACACCAGTTGCTTGTGCAGATGGAACAAGCGTAAGCATTAACTCAGACCAACTCTATGGCACAGACGCACGCTCACACCTATCCCAAACTGTGCTTAATATCACACACAGCTGGCACAAGATGGATACCTTCATCACTGGTTTTTCTAAATCTTACAACAAAGCATTGAGATTAAACTGTCAACTGACCTTGTTTGTTTTGACACTGATGAGCTATCCTGAAAGACGCACAGTTCATTCACTGTGATCATCTGTAGAATATCAGTGAATCTCTAAACCCCTTTTTTTTAAATCATCTTTGTTTCCAAATTTAAGAACCACTTAAGAGCTTTTTCCACTGGATAAATAAGGATACTAGCCATGAATAAGTTCTTTAATACACAGAGGACAAGTAGAACTGCAGAGTTCAGAATGTATTAATTCACCTATATTTACTGTTTAGCTTGCAGATTTACAACTGGAGCAGGCGTTTATGCCAGCAATCATTACACCCCCCACCCTAGTATTTCACACACTGTCTACCATCCATTCTACATGAACATGGCATTACCTCTCTGGTCTTCTCCTGATCAACCATTTGGAGTTTCTAATGCACCAACAAAAACAAGAATGACCACAGTGGTTTTCCACCTGTGAACACAAGTAGTTTTTTTGTTTGTTTGTTGTTATTTTTGTACAACTTTGAAACAACAGGAGTCACATTAACTGTGAAAAGCAGTACTGTTATGCTTTCAGTATATGCTTTTAGGTGTTATTCAAACTTAATGCCCCCAGTAATGCCATGCTTTTGCACTGTGTCATAGTATTCACTGACCCTGTGCTCTGAGTGGGAAGCAGCTAAGTTGCGCTGATTGCACAATGAAGCCACTTTGTGTCTGTCATGGTCATGCCATAGAGGGCATGCATATCAAATTTGCAGTCAGTTTGCCACACACACACTAATGCTATGTATTAAATAAATGCATACAAGTTGCAGCAGTACAAGCATATGCATACACACCATACACACATGAACGCCAGAGAACACAATATAACAAACACAAAGTACCTTAAT
>NW_018128134.1:439760-445431 GCF_001952655.1 Monopterus albus
GTCTGTGTTTTCGGCAGGAGGGAAGGAAGGTAAAGCCGCAGTGGAGCAGATGGTCCAAGTCTGTTACAACTCTCTGTTAGGGTACAGGTGGTGGGTTTTAAGAAATGAGGAGTGGCGAGACTGAAGATTTTTGCAACTTAATGTGAAATTTTGGGGACAGTGTTCAGTTTGTAATGTCAGGCAGAAACAGTTCCATACAACCTGACTGTAGTAGTTATTCTGTGTATACCATGGCTTGCTTGAACTGACCATGACACAGCTTGTCAACCTGTCAGTAGAAAGTAGAACCCTTTGAAATGTGACCATGCAATGTTGCACTGAGAATAGCTGTCAGATCTTTTTTTGTGACTTTGTGTGGGTCAGACATGACCATTAAAGAGACCAGTGAGGGAAGTGGATAGGTGGAGTTGATGTGGCACTACCATGTCATTTGGCCAGATCTCAGTAGCCTGATATGATATGTATTATGTACATTTTCTGTAGGGGGAATGGAAGCCATGCTCTGTGACTTCAGTTATCTGCTTACATGTTTATGAACATGAGTTTTTGTATTTGCTGTGCTCTTTATTATTGTTTCTTTATGCCACGCCATGTTGTGAATAATAGTTTTGTGAACAAGACAAAGACTTTGCTTGAAGCTCATACCACTAGGGCTCAGGAACTGCAGAGATTTCCATCACAACATAAATATAATGAGGAGACTTAAATGTAAAGAGCTCTTCTTATGAAATAGACTGAACAGGTAAATCCATGCAAAGCTATAATGTTGGATTTAATGAAAATATTACATTATACTACATTCGCGATGAATGAAGGTGCATGTACTGTAATAGAGGGGATACAGGATTGTGAGACCCAAATGTAAATCTTTTAATAGGTTAAAGTGGGCAAACTAGAAATCAAATGAGAATGCAGGCTTTGTGAACACAGACATTAGTAATTTAATTCACATAAGCACCCTTCAGTGCATTTTCTCATTAAATTGTAACAGTTCAATCCAAAATTTCCCCTTACTGAACCAAGATCTCTGCTGTTTACACAAGGAAAAAAGAGCAAATATCAGCCCGTTGTCTGCAGCCCCATAATTCCACACCTTCAAATATTAAACATTGTGAAAAACAAAAAAATACAATATTTTGTAGTGTTTATGCAAATTTGACATTTCCCCTGCCGGCTCCACAGAGCGGGGTTCTCTGTTGACCACAGATACCTGCCTGTGTTACTGCTGAGGTAGCAGCAGCCTCTGTTGCACTGAGTCTTCATTATTTGTTATCAACACATGAATACCTGTCAAATAGAAATTACACACACGCACAGGTCTAAAAGTTGAGCTGTTGGTGTGGGAACGTGTATGTCAAATCTAACTGTACAGGCGTATCTTGAGGTTGCATGTTTGGGACTGAATCACAGTGCATAGCTAGATTTTTTTTTTCACTCAGTCCTATCAAAAATGAATAAATAAATAAATACAAAAATACAAAATACCCATTCTGCCATCTCTTAAGAGCATGTGTTTACTGTACTTTAAATAATTAATCAGTGTTTTTTCTTGCCAGAACATTAGTAAACTAGACAGCACTCCTCCACCAAGGGGCAACTCAGTTTCAAGCCAAGAATAAAGTATAACTTTGAACGCATACGCAGTCTGTGGAATCAATGTGTCTTCTGCTTAATGCCTGCGACCTCGTGACGTATTTTCAGGTCACTGTTATAAATTTGTATTCATATTTAAGTGCTCAGAGTGCTCAGCAGTGCACCTAGTCCACAAGAGGGCTAACATACAGTTAACAGCCTTTTCAGCATTCACAGTGGTGAATAGTCTTTAAAAATATCCCTCTATAGAAATTAAGATATGGATTAGCTCAGTTCTGTCACCAAAGAAACCAACAAGCCTTGGTGGAGGTAAAAATACATGTAAACCAATCAATACAATTCATGACACTGATAACTGCCTGCTGCAGTTTTAATTTGTTTTCTCACATTACATTCTGATAATTGATAGACACGTGGAGGGCAATTTCAGATTGTCATTCATTGCCATAGAAATTGAAGGCTGAATCCATTTCTCTCTTTTGACTTACTGTATAGTTTCGCCTTTAATTTAAAAACTGTACATTTTACATATCATCATGTTTAGTTTATTTCTGCTTTTCTTCAACTAAGCTGATCTCAATTAATCTAAATGTAATGCTTGTCAGTACAGTCATTGTCTGAACTAGAGTTGTAATTTTTTGTTTCCCCAACAAAACAGGATTATCACACAACTGTATGGTGTTTAGCTAATTAGTCTCCTCTGCAGGGAATAGTTGGATTGTGCTTAGCAGGTTTCCTGTCTGATGCTGCAGTTCAGCCGTTAGCTGCTTCTTGTAGGTAAAAGGTGAGGTTCAAACCACCATGTGGTACAGTGCATAGCTACAGTGCATGTTGGTTAACAAAGATCATATGTCTGCTACCTTGTACCAGGAGACTGGCCTCACAGTTGGAGGCTGTTGATTAAGGATAGCTGTGCTCTGATATACAATGAAGTTGTCTTTCAACCAAAACAAACACATTCAAAATATTTCAGGAGCTTTTAAATTTTCCATTGTTTTTGACTACTATAAACTATAAATTACTCTTGCTTGTAAATAGGAGAAAAGGACATGCTTGAAAACAATGAAATTACAAACTTATTGGCCAAGGATATACCCTGCTTCCAATACAGGAGCCACTGGTAGTTGCCTCAAATATATTTAAAGTGAGGACTAAACATTTCTTGTAAACTTTACTGATATGGTTATATCTTCCTCCCACTAGTCTGATGCCATGTCTACACCGAAGGTGTTTCAGCTGCATTTCTCAGACCCAGTACACTCCTATTTAATCAGTCCAGCTGTCTACACTGCCCACATATCATTCTTGCTTTATGCACGTAACCCTGACCTGAATGTAGTTTTGTACTGCTAGTCAATTTTCTTTGGACTGCACATGTAAAGGCTTCACTGAAATCCACCTTAACAATGAAAACTCTCTAGTTCCAACCAAAATAGAGATGCATCTTGTAAACACGGGCAAAATGCATGATGTATTCTTGGCTATACATACGGTTGAACATACAGTTCTTTTTAAAGTGCTGTATTATTTGTTTTCTTATGGTAAATAAAGTTATTTGAAATGTTCCTCATCCTGCTTAGCACCCATCCCCATGACACTTTTTGATTGGCTGTGGCTTCTTTTGCGTTTTCCGTGTAGGATCCTCTGTGTGCTCATTCCAGACAAAGTGTGAGTGAACACCTGTCAGGTATAAACACAAACGCGATTCTCACATGACGTTACTGTGAGATGCGTTTTGTTTGTGTCAGGGGATGCAGTGAAAAACAGAACTACCTGTGGTACCTACAGTTATTTGGTTACAAATGCAAAATTTTGTTAGAAATGTATCTAAAGCATTTCTCAGAAAGGTTTTCACTTTCTGAACACCAATGAAATTAAATATACTGAAAAATATTCACATTTTAGGCTCAGTAGTTATTGGTTTATTGCCAAATACCTTTAAATATTAAGCTTTGTTGTTTCCATCCCTGTGGTGTTTAAATTCAAAATATATTTCTTCAAATTTGGCTTAAAAATGTAGAATTTTAATTGTGAAAATATGTAGTCAGTTAATTATAATTCATTTCTTTTGGCTCTGATGGGCACATGTCTGCTCCAAACCAACCCACTAAAATTTTGGACAGTGAAAATGTGTGTGTGTGTGTGTGTGTGTGTGAAATTGCCGCACTGCCATTAATGTCAAAGCAATAATTGACCACAGAGACGTCCAATAGATGGAGCTTTTGAACAACATGATAAAACTGTCAGCCTGTTCTCTCAGGGAGGACATCATTCGTCCACATCTTCCAGCTGTAAGAACCACTTTTATTTCTCAATAAAGAGACAAAAAAAGAACATTTTCCTTCACAGCTGGGCCTTGTACTTGAATAAGAGGAAAGCTCGATTTTTCTTCATAGAATTTATGATCATCTTAGAAGTGACCATGAGAACCAAAAGCCCCATTAATGTATTTAAATGTCCCTACAAAATAATTCGACACAAATATAACTTGAAAGTCAGTGTCATTTATTCCCTTGTATCTCATCAAACACAAAACAGGCCCAGGGATTGGAGTGTAATTGGCTTTGACAGACAAATATAAGGCCAAACACATCTCAGTTGTGCCAGATGTGCCAGCATTTTTATTCACATTCGGTATTTAGTCATAATGTGGACTGTGAGCTTTCATTCCCTCTGTGAGACTGTAAATAAGCCCAGGATCCTCTGGAAGTGACTACATAAAACACTCTGTGGTTAGCAGACCTCAGTGCCTGCCAGAGGCATAGCTAAGCCATGGACACTTCACTTCTATCAAGTAAAGGCAATATCCTAGATATCTGTGTTTATCTACCAGAAAAACACACCATCAAAAGACAATCTTCCTATAAAAATATATAAAAAGCAAATGTCTGCCATGACAATGCATAAAGGAAAAAGACAGTTCTTCAAACAGACTTTTGTCTTTGCATTATTTGTTCACTAACGGAGATGACGTTTTACCAGCCCAATTTAGATCTGATTATTCTAAACATTTAGTGTTTGATTATTTAAAAAAGTGTTTTATTTATAGTCAAGCACTGTTTTTCACAGGTCATCAGGATCATTAAGAGAAATGATTAGGATGATAAGGAAAAACTGTTTCGAGTAATCTTGCATTTCTGAAGCTCTCTGGGTCTTGACTTGGCACATGTGCTTAGAGGTTGAATTCACTTTTAAATATGCCTTTTCTCTAGAGGTCCCAGCCCCTTGTGATGTGACCCGCATGACTAATTCCATTTAAAGGGGAATAACATGCATTAGTGCTCTCACTTTTCTGCTTTTCATTTGCATAATTTTGTTTGGCAACTTGGAAAATGGCCATTAACAGCACTAAGACACACACTGTAAAGGGTAAGGATGGAGACAGATCAATACTTTATTTCAACATCTTTAGCGGCATCAGGAGGCAGTCATTAATTCAAATTCGTGTAGGAGTCTTGTGATGCTACCATTAGTTCCTGATAAGATAACACGGTTCTGCCGCCTCCCTTAATCTCTGACAGACATGTTTGCTTGATCAATAGTCTTTTACTTTTTTGTTGCAAAGACAAGATTGATTGCCAGGAGTTGCCTTGTGCACTTCTCACACTCCTCGCTATTTTTTCAATTAGGCGTTCTCTAGAGACCTCATTGGGTGTGGCGTTAAAAAGCAATGACCCCTCGCGATTTACATCAAACACCGGATGTTTGGCAGAAAAACCTTTGACACCAGCTTTATTCAGGTCAAGAACTGAAAGCACCATCCAGACAAGTAGATTAAGTAGGAGGACAGCTGTTTGCATGAAGCATGTGGATGACCGGGGGAAGTTGTGACTCGCGGCAGTGAGGAGGAAATAATCACAGCGTTAACCTTCACATGAATTATTAAGTGTCCTGTGCCTATTTCAGCCTGACTCAAAATGCTGCATTTACATCTGTGGGTCTGACGTTTGTGTGGAAGCTGTGTTTTTTTCTTTCTTTCTTTCTTTCTTTCTTTCTTTTTGACAGCTGTATTACTGCTGATAAGCAAGACTGTGTGAGCTGATCAAGTAGTGAGACAAGCGTTCAGAGCAGTAGCAGA